>NW_027496347.1:0-213784 GCF_021521415.1 Bidens hawaiensis
AATCGCTTTAAACGAGCCGTTATGTGCTGAAATGAACAGAAAAAATCCAATAAAAGAGCTGTTAAGCACTGTAACGAGCTGAAAAAATAGCTTAAACGAGCTTTTGCTGTTAAAATGAGCTGTAACGTGTTAAAAACGCGCTGATTCGTTGGTAAAAAAAAAGACCCAAAACGGGTAGACCGTTCCGACCTTGACCTGTTCTAACCCGAACTTGTTGACCCAAACCCGTTCCAAACCGACCAAAACAACCCTTTTTTAAGTGACCCGTTTCGACCTAACCCGTTCAACCCATGACCCGGTTCGATCCCAACCCAACCCATTGCCACCTCTACTTAAAGGATTGTAATATATTAAAATTTTCAAAAAAAAAAATAAACATTTTTGCATATTTTTTCAATTTATTGCAACTTTCCGAACTTTTTTTCGAAAATTTTCAGAATTTTAAAATTATATTTCGCATTTTATTAATTTTCGCAACTTTTAAAAAATATTATGCAAAGTAAAAACATTGAAAAAAAAAACATAGATTACCTGCTATCTAAGTAAAATAATTGGGATAGAAACAAAAATAAAGTTTATTGACTTAATTAGAGCAAAAGTTTTTATCAATGACCTGCTTGGAACAACTTTCAAAGTTGGTTACTATTCTATAGAGTAATTGTAACTATTTTTTGTGCTGTTGATCAAACCCGAACTATTTTTCTCAACAAAAACCAAATGCGAACTAAATTTGGAATCGAGATTCACATTTTGCACGCAAAACAAGGCAAAATAGGCCAATGTGGGGCCCAATGGTGTAACACCCCGGCTAAAGCAGAATTCGCCGGGGTGCGGGACGAACAGATTGTTCAAAACACATAAGAAAATATTAAGTGACAATATTATCATTATTTCAATGATGATTTAAATTACATGTTCTTTCCAAATAGAAAATTAAAAGGAAATGAAACATGTAAAACATTTTATTAAAAACCCTATGTTGTAGTGTCTTCTCTTTTTTCATCCTCAAATAAGCCATACCTGTAATATATGTATAAAATAATGTCAACTAACTTAATAGTTGTTGGAGTCACACAGTTTTAATAAATGAATTACTTCATAGAATAGTAACCGAGTTGAAAGTTGTTCAAATAAGGTCACTGATAAAAATTTTTGTTCAGTCAGGTCACTGAATTTTCATTTTTTGTTCCGATCTTAGATATTTTACTTGGATAGCAGGTAATATAGGTTTTTTTTTAAAAAAACGCTAAAAAATCAAAAAAATTAATAAAAAAACCATAATTCAAAATATAAACAAAAACAAAAAAAGTAAACACACTAAAACGTTTCGTCCTTTGTCCCCGTTCACCAAATTAAAAAACAAAAAAAAAAACTTCCCGGACCCGTTCTGACCCGAGCCCGTGATCCTAACTCGTTGCGACCCGAACCAGAACAACCCATTTTGGTCAAAACGTGCTAAAACAAGCTACTAAGTGCTAAAACGAAATGAAAATCGCTTAAAGAGCTGTTTGGTGCTGAAACGAACTGAAAAATCGCTTAACGAGATGTTAGGTGCTGAAACGAACCGAAAATCACTTAAACGAGCTGTTAGGTGCTGAAACGAACTGAAAATATCGCTTAAAGGAACTATTAAGTGCTGAAACGAACTGAAAAATCGTTTTTTAACGAGCTGTTAGGTGCTGAAACGAACTGAAAAATCGCCTTAAAAGAGTTGTTAGGTAATGAAACGAACAGAAAATCGCTTAACGAGCTGTTAGGTGCTGAAACGAGCAGAAAAATCGCTTAAATGAGCTGTTAGTGCTTAAATGAACTGAAAAGTCACTTAAACGAGCTGTTTAGGTGCTTAAAAGAACTGAAAAATCGCTTAAACGAGCCGTTACGTGCTGAAATGAACAGAAAAATCGCTTAAATGAGCTGTTAAGCACTGTAACGAGCTGAAAAAACAGCTTAAACGAGCTTTTGCTGTTAAACCGAGCTGCAACGCGTTAAAAACGCGCTGATTCGTTGGTAAAAAAAAGGACCCAAAACCGGGTTGACCCGTTTCCGGACCTTGACCTGTTCTTACCCGAACTTGTTGACCCTAACCGCTTCCAAACCGAACCAAAACAACCCTTTTTTAAGTGACCCGTTTCGACCCTAACCCGTTTCAACCCATGACCCGGTTCGACCCAACCCAACCCATTATGCCACCTCTACTTAAAGGATTGTAATTTATTAAAATTTTAAAAAAAAAATTAAACATTTTTTGCATATTTTTTTCAATTTATTGCAACTTTCCGAACTTTTTTCGAAAATTTTCAGAATTTTAAAATTATATTTCGCATTTTATTAATTTTCGCAACTTTTAAAAGGTATTATGCAAAGTAAAAACATTGAAAAAAAACTTAGATTACCTTGCTATCCAGGTAAAATAATTAGGATTGAAACAAAAATGAAAGTTTATTGACTTAATTAGAGCAAAAGTTTTTATCAATTACTGCTTGGAACAACTTTCAAAGTTGGTTACTATTCTATGGAGTAATAGTAACCATTTTTGTGCTGTTGATCAAACCCGAACTTTTTTTCTCATCAAAACCCAAATTCGAACTAAATTTGGAGTCAAGATTTCACATTTTGCACTCAAAACAAGGCAAAAATAGGCCAAATGTGGGGCCCAAAGGTGTAACACCCCGCTAAAGCGGAATTCGCCGGGGTGCGACGAACAGATTGTTCAAAACACATGAGAAAATATTAAGTGACAATATTATCATTATTTCAATGATGATTTAAATTACATGTTCTTTGCAAATAGAAAATTAAAAGGAAATGAAACATGTAAAACATTTTATTAAAAACCCTATGTGTAGTGTCTTCTCTTGTTTCATCCTCAAATAAGCATACCTGTAACATATGTATAAAATAATGTCAACTAACTTAATAGTTGTTGAGTTCACACAGTTTTAATAAATGAATTACTTCATAGAATAGTAACGGACTTTAAAAGTTGTTCTAATAAGGTCACAGATAAAAATTTTTGTTCCAGTCAGGTCACTGAATTTTCATTTTTGTTCCGATCCTAGATATTTTACTTGGATAGCAGGTAATATAGGTTTTTTTAAAAAAACGCTAAAAAATCAAAAATTTAATAAAAAAAAACATAATTCAAAATATAAAACAAAAACAAAAAAAGTAAACACACTAAAACGTTTTCGTCCTTTGTCCACGTTCAACAAATTGAAAAACAAAAAAAAAACCTTCCCGGACCCGTTCTGACCCGGAGCCCGTTGATCCTAACTCGTTGCGACCCGATCAGAACAACCCTTTTTGGTCAAAACGTGCTAAAACAAGCTACTAAGTGCTAAAACGAAATGAAAATCGCTTAAAGAGCTGTTAGGTGCTTGAAACGAACTGAAAAATCGTTTTAAACGAGATGTTAGGTGCTGAAACGAACCGAAAGTCGCTTAAACGAGCTGTTAGGTGCTGAAACGAACTAAAAAAAATCGCTTAAAGAAACTATTAAGTGCTGAAACGAACTGAAAAATCGCTTTAACGAGCTGTTAGGTGCTGAAACGAACTAAAAATCGCTTAAAAGAGTTGTTAGGTAATGAAACGAACAGAAATCGCTTAACGAGCTGTTAGTGCTGAAACGAGCTGAAAAGTCGCTTAAACGAGCTGTTAGTGCTTAAATGAACTGAAAAATCACTTTAAACGAACTGAAAAATCGCTTAATCGAGCCGTTACGTGCTGAATGAACAGAAAAATCGCTTTAACGAGCTGTTAAGCACTGTAACGAGCTGAAAAAATAGCTTAAACGAGCTTTTGCTGTTAAAACGAGCTGTAACGCGTTAAAAACGCGCTGATTCGTTGGTAAAAAAAGACCCAAAACCGGGTTGACCCGTTCCGACCTTGACCTGTTCTAACCCAAACTTGTTGACCCTAACCCGTTCCAAACCGAACCAAAACAACCCTTTTTTAAGTGACCCGTTTCGACCCTAACCCGTTTCAACCCATGACCCGGTTCGACCCAACCCAACCCATTTGCCACTTTTACTTAAAGGATTGTAATTTATTAAAATTTTCAAAAAAAAAAATTAAACATTTTTGTAAATTTTTTTCAATTTTTTCAATTTATTGCAACTTTCCGAACTTTTTTTCGAAAATTTTCAGAATTTTAAAATTATATTTCGAATTTTATTAATTTTCGCAACTTTTAAACGATATTATGCAAAGTAAAAATATTGAAAAAAAAAACCTATATTACCTGCTATCCTGGTAAAATAATTAGGATTGAAACAAAAATAAAAGTTTATTGACTTAATTAGAGCAAAAGTTTTTATCAATTACCTGCTTGGAACAACTTTCAAAGTTGGTTACTATTCTATGGAGTAATAGTAACCATGTTTGTGCTGTTGATCAAACCCGAACTATTTTTCTCATCAAAAACCAAATGCGAACTAAATTTGGAGTCGAGATTTCACATTTTGCACGCAAAACAAGGCAAAATAGGCCAAATGTGGGGCCCAATGGTGTATCACCCCGGCTAAAGCGGAATTCGCCAGGGTGCGACGTACAGATTGTTCAAAACACATGTGAAAATATTAAGTGACATTATTATCATTATTTCAATGATGATTTAAATTACATGTTCTTTGCAAATAGGAAATTAAAAGGAAATGAAACATGTAAAACATTTTATTAAAAACCCTATGTGTAGTTTCTTCTCTTGTTTCATCCTCAAATAAGCATACCTGTAACATATGAATAAAATAATGTCAACTAACTTAATAGTTGTTGAGTTCACACAGTTTTCATATAAATGAATTACTTCATAGAATAGTAACCGACTTTGAAAGTAGTTCTAATAAGGTCACTGATAAAAATTTTTGTTCCAGTCAGGTCCCTGAATTTTCATTTTTGTTCCGATCCTATATATTTTACTTAGATAGCAGGTAATATAGGTTTTTTTTTAAAAAAACGCTAAAAAATCAAAAAAATTAATAAAAAAACATAATTCAAAATATAAAACAAAAACAAAAAAAAGTAAACACACTAAAACGTTCCGTCCTTTGTCCTCGTTCAACAAATTAAAAAACAAAAAAAAAAACTTCCTGGACCCGTTCTGAGTCGAGCCCGTTGATCCTAACTCGTTGCGACCCGAACCAGAACAACCCATTTTGGTCAAAACGTGCTAAAACAAGTTATTAAGTGCTAAAACGAAATGAAACTCGCTTTAAACGAGCTGCTAAGTGCTGAAACGAACTGAAAAATCGCTTTAAACGAGATGTTTGGTGCTGAAACGAACCGAAAATCGCTTATACGAGCTGTTAGGTGCTGAAACGAACTGAAAAAATCGCTTAAAGGAACTATTAAGTGCTGAAACGAACAGAAAAATCGCTTTAATGAGCTGTTAGGTACTGAAACGAACTGAAAAATCGCTTATAAGAGTTGTTAGGTAATGAAACGAACAGAAAATCGCTTAACGAGCTGTTAGGTGATGAAACGAGCTGAAAAATCGCTTAAACGAGCTCTTAGTGCTGAAATGAACTGAAAAATCACTTAATCGAGCTGTTAGGTGCTTAAACGAACTGAAAAATCGCTTAAACGAGCCGTTACGTGCTGAAATGAACAGAAAAATCGCTTAAACGAGCTGTTAAGCACTGTAACGAGCTGAAAAAATAGCTTAACCGAGCTTTTGCTGTTAAAACGAGCTGTAACGTGTTAAAAACGCGCTGATTCGTTGGTAAAAAAAAGACTCAAAACCGGGTTGACCCGTTCCGACCTTGACCTGTTCTAACCCGAACTTGTTGACCCTAACCCGTTCCAAACCGAACCAAAACAACCATTTTTTAAGTGACCCGTTTCGACCATAACCCGTTTCAACCCATGACCCGGTTCGACCCAACCCAACCCATTTGCCACCTCTACTTAAAGGATTGTAATTTATTAAAATTTTCAAAAAAAAAAATTAAACATTTTTGCATATTTTTTCTCACTTTTTTCAATTTATTGCAACTTTCCGAACTTTTTTTCGAAAATTTTCAGAATTTTAAAATTATAATTCGCATTTTATTGCTTTTCGCAACTTTTAAAAGATATTATGCTAAGTAAAAACATTGAAAAGAAAAACTTAGATTACCTGCTATCCAGGTAAAATAATTAGGATTGAAACAAAAATGAAAGTTTATTGACTTAATTAGAGCAAAAGTTTTTATCAATGACCTGCTTGGAACAACTTTCAAAGTTGGTTACTATTCTATGGAGTAATAGTAACCATTTTTGTGCTGTTGATCAAACCCGAACTATTTTTCTCATCAAAAACCAAATGCGAACTAAATTTGGAGTCGAGATTTCACATTTTGCACGCAAAACAAGGCAAAATAGGCCAAATGTGGGGCCCAATGGTGTAACACGGAATTCGCCGGGGTGTGACGTACAGATTGTTCAAAACACATGTGAAAATATTAAGTGACAATATTATCATTATTTCAATGACGATTTAAATTACATGTTCTTTGCAAATAGGAAATTAAAAGGAAATGAAACATGTAAAACATTTTATTAAAAATCCTATGTGTAGTGTCCTCTCTTGTTTCATCCTCAAATAAGCATACCTGTAACATATGTATAAAATAATGTCAACTAACTTAATAGTTGTTGAGTTCACACAATTTTAATAAATGAATTACTTCATAGATTAATAACCGACTTTGAAAGTTGTTCTAATAAGGTCACTGATAAAAATTTTTGTTCCAGTCAGGTCACCAAATTTTCATTTTTGTTCCAATCTTAGATATTTTACCTAGATAGCAGGTAATATAGGTTTTTTTTTAAAAAAACGCTAAAAAATCAAAAAAAATAATTAAAAAAAAACATAATTCAAAATATATAACAAAACCAAAAAAAGTAAACACACTAAAACGTTTCGTCCTTTGTCCTCGTTCAAGAAACAAAAAACAAAAAAAAACTTCCCGGACCCGTTCTGACCCGAGCCCGTTGATCCTAACTCGTTGCGACCCGAACCAGAACAACCCATTTTGGTCAAAACGTGCTAAAACAAGCTATTAAGTGCTAAAACGAAAAGTAAATCGCTTAAACGAGTTGTTAGGTGCTGAAACGAACTGAAAAAATTGCTTATACGAGATGTTAGGTGCTGAAAATAACCGAAAATCGCTTAAACGAGCTGTTAAGTGCTGAAACGAACTGAAAAAATCGCTTAAAGGAACTATTAAGTGCTGAAACGAACTGAAAAATCGCTTTAACGAGCTGTTAGGTGCTGAAACGAACTAAAAAATAGCTTAAAAGAGTTGTTAGGTAATGAAACGAACTGAAAATCGCTTAACGAGCTGTTAGGTGCTGAATGAAGCTGAAAAATCGCTTTAAACGAGCTGTTAGTGCTGAAATGAACTGAAAAATCACTTAAACGAGCTGTTAGGTGCTTAAACGAACTGAAAAATCGCTTAAACGAGCCGTTACGTGCTGAAATGAACAGAAAAAATCGCTTAAATGAGCTGTTAAGCACTGTAACGAGCTGAAAAAATAGCTTAAACGAGCTTTTGCTGTTAAAACGAGCTGTAACGTGTTAAAAACGCGCTGATTCGTTGGTAAAAAAAAGACCCAAAACCGGGTTGACCCGTTCCGACCTTGACCTGTTCTAACCCGAACTTGTTGACCCTAACCCGTTCCAAACCGAACCAAAACAACCCTTTTTTAAAAAAACCGCTAAAAATCAAAAAAATTAATAAAAAAAACATAATTCAAAATATAAAACAAAAACAAAAAAAGTAAACACACTAAAATGTTTCGTCCTTTGTCCTCGTTCAACAAACAAAAAAACAAAAAAAAAACTTCCCGGACCCGTTCTGACCCGAGCCCGTTGATCCTAACTCGTTGCGACCCGAACCAGAACAACCCATTTTGGTCAAAACGTGCTAAAACAAGCTATTAAGTGCTAAAACGAAATGAAAATCGCTTAAACGAGCTGTTAGGTGCTGAAATGAACTGAAAAATCGCTTAAACGAGCTGTTAGGTGCTGAAACGAACCGAAAATCGCTTAAACGAGTTGTTAGGTGCTTAAACGAACTGAAAAAATCGCTTAAACGAACTATTAGGTGCTGAAACGAACTGAAAAATCGCTTAAAAGAGTTGTTAGGTAATGAAACAAACTGAAAATCGCTTAACGAGCTGTTAGGTAATGAAACGAACTGAAAATCGCTTAACGAGCTGTTAGGTGCTGAAACGAGCTGAAAAATCGGTTAAACGAGCTGTTAGTGCTGAAATGAACTGAAAAATCACTTAAACGAGCTGTTAGGTGCTTAAACGAACTGAAAAATCGCTTAAACGAGCCGTTACGTGCTGAAATGAACAGAAAAATCGCTTAAACGAGCTGTTAAGCACTGTAACGAGCTGAAAAAATAGCTTAAACGAGCTTTTGCTGTTAAAACGAGCTGTAACGTGTTAAAAACGCGCTGATTCGTTGGTAAAAAAAAAGACCCAAAACCGGGTTGACCCGTTCCGACCTTGACCTGTTCTAACCCGAACTTGTTGACCCTAACCCGTTTCAAACCGAACCAAAACAACCCTTTTTTAAGTGACCCGTTTCGACCCAAACCCGTTTCAACCCATGACCCGGTTCGACCCAACCCAACCCATTTGCCACTTCTACTTAAAGGATTGTAATTTATTAAAATTTTCAAAAAAAAAAATTGAACATTTTTGCATATTTTTTTCAATTTTGTTGCAACTTTCCGAACTTTTTTTCGAAAATTTTCAGAATTTTAAAATTATATTTCGCATTTTATTAATTTTCGCAACTTTTAAAAGATATTATGCAAAGTAAAAACATTGAAAAAAAAAACTTAGATTACCTGCTAACCAGGTTAAATAATTAGGATTGAAACAAAAATGAAAGTTTATTGACTTAATTAAAGCAAAAGTTTTATCAATGACCTGTTTGGAACAACTTTCAAAGTTGGTTACTATTCTATGGAGTAATAGTAACCATTTTTGTGCTGTTGATCAAACCCGAACTATTTTTCTCATCAAAAACCAAATGCGAACTAAATTTGGAGTCGAGATTACACATTTTGCACGCAAAACAAGGCAAAATAGGCCAAATGTGGGGCCCAATGGTGTAACACCCCGGCTAAAGCGGAATTCGCCGGGGTGCGACGTACAGATTGTTCAAAACACATGTGAAAATATTAAGTGACAATATTATCATTATTTCAATGATGATTTAAATTACTTGTTCTTTGCAAATAAGAAATTAAAAGGAAATGAAACATGTAAAACATTTTATTAAAAACCCTATATGTAGTGTCTTATCTTGTTTCATCCTCAAATAAGCATACCTATAACATATGTATAAAATAATGTCAACTAATTCAATAGTTGTTGAGTTCACACAGTTTTAATAAATGAATAACTTCATAGAATAGTAACAGACATTGAAAGTTGTTTTAATAAAGTCACTGATAAAAATTTTTGTTCCAGTCAGGTCACTAAATTTTCATTTTTGTTCCAATCCTAGATATTTTACTTGGATAGCAGGTAATATAGGTTTTTTTTTTAAAAAACCGCTAAAAATCAAAAAAATTAATAAAAAAAACATAATTCAAAATATAAAACAAAAACAAAAAAAGTAAACACACTAAAATGTTTCGTCCTTTGTCCTCGTTAAAACAAACAAAAAAAAAAAAAAAAACTTCCCGGACCCGTTCTGACCCGAGCCCGTTGATCCTAACTCGTTGCGACCCGAACCAGAACAACCCATTTTGGTCAAAACGTGCTAAAACAAGCTATTAAGTGCTAAAACGAAATGAAAATCGCTTAAACGAGCTGTTAGGTGCTGAAATGTACTGAAAAATCGCTTAAACGAGCTGTTAGGTGCTGAAACGAACCGAAAATCGCTTAAACGAGTTGTTAGGTGCTTAAACGAACCGAAAAAATCGCTTAAACGAACTATTAGGTGCTGAAACGAACTGAAAAATCGCTTAAAAGAGTTGTTAGGTAATGAAACAAACTGAAAATCGCTTAACGAGCTGTTAGGTAATGAAACGAACTGAAAATCGCTTAACGAGCTGTTAGGTGCTGAAACGAGCTGAAAAATCGGTTAAATGAGCTGTTAGTGCTGAAATGAACTGAAAAATCACTTAAACGAGCTGTTAGGTGCTTAAACGAACTGAAAAATTGCTTAAACGAGCCGTTACGTGCTGAAATGAAACATGTAAAACATTTTATTAAAAACCCTATGTGTAGTGTCTTCTCTTGTTTCATCCTCAAATAAGCATACCTGTAACATATGTATAAAATAATGTCAACTAACTTAATAGTTGTTGAGTTCACACAGTTTTAATAAATGAATTACTTCATAGAATAGTAACCGAGTTTGAAAGTTGTTCTAATAAGGTCACTGATAAAAAATTTTGTTCCAGTCAGGTCACTGAATTTTCATTTTTGTTTCGATCCTAGATATTTTACTTGGATAGCAGGTAATATAGGTTTTTTAAAAAAAAATGCTAAAAATCAAAAAAAATAATAAATAAAAACATAATTCAAAATATAAAACAAAAACAAAAAAAGTAAACACACTAAAACGTTTCGTCATTTGTCCACGTTCAACAAATTAAAAAACAAAAAAAAAAACTTCCCGGACCCGTTCTGACCCGAGCCCGTTGATCCTAACTCGTTGCGACCCGAACCAGAACAACCCATTTTGGTCAAAACGTGCTAAAACAAGCTATTAAGTGCTAAAACGAAATGAAAATCGCTTAAACGAGCTACTAGGTGCTGAAACGAACTGAAAAATCGCTTAAACGAGATGTTAGGTGCTGAAACGAACCGAAAATCGCTTAAACGAGCTGTTAGGTGCTGAAACGAAATGAAAAAATCGCTTAAAGGAACTATTACGTGCTGAAACGAACTGAAAAATCGATTTAACGAGCTGTAAGGTGCTGAAAAGAGCTGAAAAATCGCTTAAAAGAGTTGTTAGGTAATGAAACGAAAAGAAAATCGCTTAACGAGCTGTTAGGTGCTGAAACGAGCTGAAAAATCGCTTAAACGAGCTGTTAGTGCTGAAATGAACTGAAAAATCACTTAAACGAGCTGTTAGGTGCTTAAACGAACTGAAAAATCGCTTAAATGAGCCGTTACGTGCTGAAATGAACAGAAAAATCGCTTAAACGAGCTGTTAAGCACTGTAACGAGCTGAAAAAATAGCTTAAACGAGCTTTTGCTGTTAAAACGAGCTGTAATGTGTTAAAAACGCGCTGATTCGTTGGTAAAAAAAAAGACCCAAAACCGGGTTGACCCGTTCCGACCTTGACCTGTTCTAACCCGAACTTGTTGACCCTAACCCGTTTCAAACCGAACCAAAACAACCCTTTTTTAAGTGACCCGTTTCGACCCAAACCCGTTTCAACCCATGACCCGGTTCGACCCAACCCAACCCATTTGCCACCTCTACTTAAAGGATTGTAATTTATTAAAATTTTCAAAAAAAAAATTGAACATTTTTGCATATTTTTTTCAATTTTTTCAATTTTGTTGCAACTTTCCGAACTTTTTTTCGAAAATTTTCAGAATTTTAAAATTATATTTCGCATTTTATTAATTTTCGCAACTTTTAAAAGATATTAAGCAAAGTAAAAACATTGATAAAAAAAACTTATATTACCTGCTAACCAGGTTAAATAATTAGGATTGAAACAAAAGTGAATGTTTATTGACTTAATTAGAGCAAAAGTTTTTATCAATGACCTGCTTGGAACAACTTTCAAAGTTGGTTACTATTCTATGGAGTAATAGTAACCATTTTTGTGCTGTTGATCAAACCCGAACTATTTTTCTCATCAAAAACCAAATGCGAACTAAATTTGGAGTCAAGATTACACATTTTGCACGCAAAACAAGGCAAAATAGGCCAAATGTGGGGCCCAATGGTGTAACACCCCGGCTAAAGCGGAATTCGCCGGGGTGCGACGTAAAGATTGTTCAAAACACATGTGAAAATATTAAGTGACAATATTATCATTATTTCAATGATGATTTAAATTACATGTTCTTTGCAAATAAGAAATTAAAAGGAAATGAAACATGTAAAACATTTTATTAAAAACCCTATGTGTAGTGTCTTATCTTGTTTCATACTCAAATAAGCATACCTGTAACATATGTATAAAATAATGTCAACTAACTCAATAGTTGTTGAGTTCAAACAGTTTTAATAAATGAATAACTTCATAGAATAGTAACCGACTTTGAAAGTTGTTCTAATAAGGTCACTGATAAAAATTTTTGTTCCAGTCAGGTCACTAAATTTTCATTTTTGTTCATATCCTAGATATTTTACTTGGATAGCAGGTAATATAGGTTTTTTTTAAAAAAACCGCTAAAAATCAAAAAATTAATAAAAAAAACATAATTCAAAATATAAAACAAAAACCAAAAAAGTAAACACACTAAAATGTTTCGCCCTATGTCCTCGTTCAACAAACAAAAAAACAAAAAAAAAAACTTCCCGGACCCGTTCTGACCCGAGCCCGTTGATCCTAACTCGTTGCGACCCGAACCAGAACAACCCATTTTGGTCAAAACGTGCTAAAACAAGCTATTAAGTGCTAAAACGAAATGAAAATCGCTTAAACGAGCTACTAGGTGCTGAAACGAACTGAAAAATCGCTTAAACGAGATGTTAGGTGCTGAAACGAACCGAAAATCGCTTAAACGAGCTGTTAGGTGCTGAAACGAAATGAAAAAATCGCTTAAAGGAACTATTACGTGCTGAAACGAACTGAAAAATCGCTTAAAAGAGTTGTTAGGTAATGAAACAAACTGAAAATCGCTTAACGAGCTGTTAGGCAATGAAACGAACTGAAAATCGCTTAACGAGCTGTTAGGTGCTGAAACGAGCTGAAAAATCGCTTAAACGAGCTGTTAGTGCTTAAATGAACTGAAAAATCACTTAAACGAGCTGTTAGGTGCTTAAACGAACTGAAATATCCCTTAAACGAGCCGTTACGTGCTTAAACGAACTGAAAAATCGCTTGAACGAGCCGTTACGTGCTGAAATGAACAGAAAAATCGCTTAAACGAGCTGTTAAGCACTGTAACGAGCTGAAAAAATAGCTTAAACGAGCTTTTGCTGTTAAAACGAGGTGTAACGTGTTAAAAACGCGCTGATTCGTTGGTAAAAAAAAAGACCCAAAACTGGGTTGACCCGTTCCGACCTTGACCTGTTCTAACCCGAACATGTTGACCCTAACCCGTTCCAAACCAACCCTTTTTTAAGTGACCCGTTTCGACCCTAACCCGTTTCAACCCATGACCCGGTTCGACCCAACCCAACCCATTTGCCACCTCTACTTAAAGGATTGTAATTTATTAAAATTTTCAAAAAAAAAATTGAACATTTTTGCATATTTTTTTCAATTTTTTCAATTTATTGCAACTTTCCGAACTTTTTTTCGAAAATTTTCAGAATTTTAAAATTATATTTCGCATTTTATTAATTTTCGCAACTTTTAAAAGATATTATGCAAAGTAAAAACATTGAAAAAAAAAACTTAGATTACCTGCTAACCAGGTTAAATAATTAGGATTGAAACAAAAATGAAAGTTTATTGACTTAATTAAAGCAAAAGTTTTATCAATGACCTGTTTGGAACAACTTTCAAAGTTGGTTACTATTCTATGGAGTAATAGTAACCATTTTTGTGCTGTTGATCAAACCCGAACTATTTTTCTCATCAAAAACCAAATGCGAACTAAATTTGGAGTCGAGATTACACATTTTGCACGCAAAACAAGGCAAAATAGGCCAAATGTGGGGCCCAATGGTGTAACACCCCGGCTAAAGCGGAATTCGCCGGGGTGCGACGTACAGATTGTTCAAAACACATGTGAAAATATTAAGTGACAATATTATCATTATTTCAATGATGATTTAAATTACTTGTTCTTTGCAAATAAGAAATTAAAAGGAAATGAAACATGTAAAACATTTTATTAAAAACCCTATATGTAGTGTCTTATCTTGTTTCATCCTCAAATAAGCATACCTATAACATATGTATAAAATAATGTCAACTAATTCAATAGTTGTTGAGTTCACACAGTTTTAATAAATGAATAACTTCATAGAATAGTAACAGACATTGAAAGTTGTTTTAATAAAGTCACTGATAAAAATTTTTGTTCCAGTCAGGTCACTAAATTTTCATTTTTGTTCCAATCCTAGATATTTTACTTGGATAGCAGGTAATATAGGTTTTTTTTTTAAAAAACCGCTAAAAATCAAAAAAATTAATAAAAAAAACATAATTCAAAATATAAAACAAAAACAAAAAAAGTAAACACACTAAAATGTTTCGTCCTTTGTCCTCGTTAAAACAAACAAAAAAACAAAAAAAAAACTTCCCGGACCCGTTCTGACCCGAGCCCGTTGATCCTAACTCGTTGCGACCCGAACCAGAACAACCCATTTTGGTCAAAACGTGCTAAAACAAGCTATTAAGTGCTAAAACGAAATGAAAATCGCTTAAACGAGCTGTTAGGTGCTGAAATGTACTGAAAAATCGCTTAAACGAGCTGTTAGGTGCTGAAACGAACCGAAAATCGCTTAAACGAGTTGTTAGGTGCTTAAACGAACCGAAAAAATCGCTTAAACGAACTATTAGGTGCTGAAACGAACTGAAAAATCGCTTAAAAGAGTTGTTAGGTAATGAAACAAACTGAAAATCGCTTAACGAGCTGTTAGGTAATGAAACGAACTGAAAATCGCTTAACGAGCTGTTAGGTGCTGAAACGAGCTGAAAAATCGGTTAAATGAGCTGTTAGTGCTGAAATGAACTGAAAAATCACTTAAACGAGCTGTTAGGTGCTTAAACGAACTGAAAAATTGCTTAAACGAGCCGTTACGTGCTGAAATGAAACATGTAAAACATTTTATTAAAAACCCTATGTGTAGTGTCTTCTCTTGTTTCATCCTCAAATAAGCATACCTGTAACATATGTATAAAATAATGTCAACTAACTTAATAGTTGTTGAGTTCACACAGTTTTAATAAATGAATTACTTCATAGAATAGTAACCGAGTTTGAAAGTTGTTCTAATAAGGTCACTGATAAAAAATTTTGTTCCAGTCAGGTCACTGAATTTTCATTTTTGTTCCGATCCTAGATATTTTACTTGGATAGCAGGTAATATAGGTTTTTTTAAAAAAAATGCTAAAAATCAAAAAAAATAATAAATAAAAACATAATTCAAAATATAAAACAAAAACAAAAAAAGTAAACACACTAAAACGTTTCGTCATTTGTCCACGTTCAACAAATTAAAAAACAAAAAAAAAAACTTCCCGGACCCGTTCTGACCCGAGCCCGTTGATCCTAACTCGTTGCGACCCGAACCAGAACAACCCATTTTGGTCAAAACGTGCTAAAACAAGCTATTAAGTGCTAAAACGAAATGAAAATCGCTTAAACGAGCTACTAGGTGCTGAAACGAACTGAAAAATCGCTTAAACGAGATGTTAGGTGCTGAAACGAACCGAAAATCGCTTAAACGAGATGTTAGGTGCTGAAACGAAATGAAAAAATCGCTTAAAGGAACTATTACGTGCTGAAACGAACTGAAAAATCGATTTAACGAGCTGTAAGGTGCTGAAAAGAGCTGAAAAATCGCTTAAAAGAGTTGTTAGGTAATGAAACGAAAAGAAAATCGCTTAACGAGCTGTTAGGTGCTGAAACGAGCTGAAAAATCGCTTAAACGAGCTGTTAGTGCTGAAATGAACTGAAAAATCACTTAAACGAGCTGTTAGGTGCTTAAACGAACTGAAAAATCGCTTAAACGAGCCGTTACGTGCTGAAATGAACAGAAAAATCGCTTAAACGAGCTGTTAAGCACTGTAACGAGCTGAAAAAATAGCTTAAACGAGCTTTTGCTGTTAAAACGAGCTGTAATGTGTTAAAAACGCGCTGATTCGTTGGTAAAAAAAAAGACCCAAAACCGGGTTGACCCGTTCCGACCTTGACCTGTTCTAACCCGAACTTGTTGACCCTAACCCGTTTCAAACCGAACCAAAACAACCCTTTTTTAAGTGACCCGTTTCGACCCAAACCCGTTTCAACCCATGACCCGGTTCGACCCAACCCAACCCATTTGCCACCTCTACTTAAAGGATTGTAATTTATTAAAATTTTCAAAAAAAAAAATTGAACATTTTTGCATATTTTTTTCAATTTTTTCAATTTTGTTGCAACTTTCCGAACTTTTTTTCGAAAATTTTCAGAATTTTAAAATTATATTTCGCATTTTATTAATTTTCGCAACTTTTAAAAGATATTAAGCAAAGTAAAAACATTGATAAAAAAAACTTATATTACCTGCTAACCAGGTTAAATAATTAGGATTGAAACAAAAGTGAATGTTTATTGACTTAATTAGAGCAAAAGTTTTTATCAATGACCTGCTTGGAACAACTTTCAAAGTTGGTTACTATTCTATGGAGTAATAGTAACCATTTTTGTGCTGTTGATCAAACCCGAACTATTTTTCTCATCAAAAACCAAATGCGAACTAAATTTGGAGTCAAGATTACACATTTTGCACGCAAAACAAGGCAAAATAGGCCAAATGTGGGGCCCAATGGTGTAACACCCCCGGCTAAAGCGGAATTCGCCGGGGTGCGACGTAAAGATTGTTCAAAACACATGTGAAAATATTAAGTGACAATATTATCATTATTTCAATGATGATTTAAATTACATGTTCTTTGCAAATAAGAAATTAAAAGGAAATGAAACATGTAAAACATTTTATTAAAAACCCTATGTGTAGTGTCTTATCTTGTTTCATACTCAAATAAGCATACCTGTAACATATGTATAAAATAATGTCAACTAACTCAATAGTTGTTGAGTTCAAACAGTTTTAATAAATGAATAACTTCATAGAATAGTAACCGACTTTGAAAGTTGTTCTAATAAGGTCACTGATAAAAATTTTTGTTCCAGTCAGGTCACTAAATTTTCATTTTTGTTCATATCCTAGATATTTTACTTGGATAGCAGGTAATATAGGTTTTTTTTAAAAAAACCGCTAAAAATCAAAAAATTAATAAAAAAAACATAATTCAAAATATAAAACAAAAACCAAAAAAGTAAACACACTAAAATGTTTCGCCCTATGTCCTCGTTCAACAAACAAAAAAACAAAAAAAAAAACTTCCCGGACCCGTTCTGACCCGAGCCCGTTGATCCTAACTCGTTGCGACCCGAACCAGAACAACCCATTTTGGTCAAAACGTGCTAAAACAAGCTATTAAGTGCTAAAACGAAATGAAAATCGCTTAAACGAGCTACTAGGTGCTGAAACGAACTGAAAAATCGCTTAAACAAGATGTTAGGTGCTGAAACGAACCGAAAATCGCTTAAACGAGCTGTTAGGTGCTGAAACGAAATGAAAAAATCGCTTAAAGGAACTATTACGTGCTGAAACGAACTGAAAAATCGCTTAAAAGAGTTGTTAGGTAATGAAACAAACTGAAAATCGCTTAACGAGCTGTTAGGCAATGAAACGAACTGAAAATCGCTTAACGAGCTGTTAGGTGCTGAAACGAGCTGAAAAATCGCTTAAACGAGCTGTTAGTGCTTAAATGAACTGAAAAATCACTTAAACGAGCTGTTAGGTGCTTAAACGAACTGAAATATCCCTTAAACGAGCCGTTACGTGCTTAAACGAACTGAAAAATCGCTTGAACGAGCCGTTACGTGCTGAAATGAACAGAAAAATCGCTTAAACGAGCTGTTAAGCACTGTAACGAGCTGAAAAAATAGCTTAAACGAGCTTTTGCAGTTAAAACGAGGTGTAACGTGTTAAAAACGCGCTGATTCGTTGGTAAAAAAAAAGACCCAAAACTGGGTTGACCCGTTCCGACCTTGACCTGTTCTAACCCGAACATGTTGACCCTAACCCGTTCCAAACCAACCCTTTTTTAAGTGACCCGTTTCGACCCTAACCCGTTTCAACCCATGACCCGGTTCGACCCAACCCAACCCATTTGCCACCTCTACTTAAAGGATTGTAATTTATTAAAATTTTCAAAAAAAAAATTGAACATTTTTGCATATTTTTTTCAATTTTTTCAATTTATTGCAACTTTCCGAACTTTTTTTCGAAAATTTTCAGAATTTTAAAATTATATTTCGCATTTTATTAATTTTCGCAACTTTTAAAAGATATTATGCAAAGTAAAAACATTGAAAAAAAAAAACTTAGATTACCTGCTATCCAGGTAAAATAATTAGGATTGAAACAAAAATGAAAGTTTATTGACTTAATTAGAGCAAAAGTTTTTATCAATTACCTGCTTGGAACAACTTTCAAAGTTGGTTACTATTCTATGGAGTAATAGTAACCATTTTTGTGCTGTTGATCAAACCCGAACTATTTTTCTCATCAAAAACCAAATTCGAACTAAATTTGGAGTCGAGATTTCACATTTTGCACGCAAAACAAGGCAAAATAGGCCAAATGTGGGGCCCAATGGTGTAACACTCCGGCTAAAGCGGAATTCGCCTGGGTGCGACGTACAGATTGTTCAAAACACATGTGAAAATATTAAGTGACAATATTATCATTATTTCAATGATGATTTAAATTACATGTTCTTTGCAAATAGGAAATTAAAAGGAAATGAAACATGTAAAACATTTTATTAAAAACCCTATGTGTCGTGTCTTCTCTTGTTTCATCCTCAAATAAGCATACCTGTAACATATGTATAAAATAATGTCAACTAACTCAATAGTTGTTCACACAGTTTTAATAAATGAATTACTTCATAGAATAATAACCGACTTTGAAAGTTGTTCAAATAAGGTCACTGATAAAAATTTTTGTTCCAGTCAGGTCACTAAATTTTCATTTTTATTCCAATCCTAGATATTTTACTTGGATAGTAGGAAATATAGGTTTTTTTTAAAAAAACTCTAAAAAATAAAAAAAAATAATTAAAAAAAAACATAATTCAAAATATTAAACAAAAACAAAAAAAGTAAACACACTAAAACGTTTCGTCCTTTGTCCTCGTTCAACAAACAAAAAAACAAACAAAAAACTTCCCGGACCCCTTCTGATTCGAGCCCGTTGATCCTAACTCGTTGCGACCCGAACCAGAACAACCCATTTTGGTCAAAACGTGCTAAAACAAGCTATTAAGTGCTAAAACGAAAAGTAAATCGCTTAAACGAGCTGTTAGGTGCTGAAACGAACTGAAAAATCACTTAAACGAGCTGTTAGGTGCTGAAACGAACTGAAAATTGCTTAAACGAGTTGTTAGGTGCTGAAACGAACTGAAAAAAACGCTTAAACGAACTAATAGGTGCTGAAACGATCTGAAAAATCGCTTAAAAGACTTGTTAGGTAATGAAACAAACTGAAAATCGCTTAACGAGCTGTTAGGTAATGAAACGAACTGAAAATCGCTTAACGAGATATTAGGTGCTGAAACGAGCTGAATAATCGCTTAGACGAGCTGGTAGTGCTGAAATGAACTGAAAAATCACTTAAACGAGCTGTTAGGTGCTTAAACGAACTGAAAAATCGCTTAAACGAGCCGTTACGTGCTGAAATGAACAGAAAAATCGCTTAAACGAGCTGTTAAGCACTGTAACGAGCTGAAAAAATAGCTTAAACGAGCTTTTGCTGTTAAAACGAGCTGTAACGTGTTAAAAACGCGCTGATTCGTTGGTAAAAAAAAGACCCAAAACCGGTTTGACCCGTTCCGACCTTGACCTGTTCTAACCCAAACTTGTTGACCCTAACTCGTTCCAAACCGAACCAAAACAACCCTTTTTTAAGTGACCCGTTTCGACCCTAACCCGTTTCAACCCATGACCCGGTTCAACCCAACCCAACCCATTTGCCACCTCTACTTAAAGGATTGTAATTTATTAAAATTTTCAAAAAAAAAAAAAAAATTGAACATTTTTGCATATTTTTTTCAATTTTTTCAATTTATTGCAACTTTCCGATCTTTTTTCGAAAATTTTCAGAATTTTAAAATTATATTTCGCATTTTATTAATTTTCGCAACTTTTAAAATATATTATGCAAAGTAAAAACATTGAAAAAAAAAACTTAGATTACCTGCTATCCAGGTTAAATAATTAGGATTGAAACAAAAATGAAAGTTTATTGACTTAATTAGAGCAAAAGTTTTTATCAATGACCTGTTTGGAACAACTTTCAAAGTTGGTTACTATTCTATGGAGTAATAGTAACCATTTTTGTGCTGTTGATCAAACCCGAACTATTTTTCTCATCAAAAACCAAATGCGAACTAAATTTGGTGTCGAGATTTCACATTTTTCACGCAAAACAAGGCAAAATAGGCCAAATGTGGGGCCCAATGGTGTAACACCCCGGCAAAAGCGGAATTCGCCGGGGTGCGACGTACAGATTGTTCAAAACACATGTGAAAATATTAAGTGACAATATTATCATTATTTCAATGATGATTTAAATAACATGTTCTTTGCAAATAGGAAATTAAAGGGAAATGAAACATGTAAAACATTTTATTAAAAACCCTATGTGTAGTGTCTTCTCTTGTTTCATCCTCAAATAAGCATACCTGTAACATATGTATAAAATAATGTCAACTAACTTAATAGTTGTTGAGTTCACACAGTTTTAATAAATGAATAACTTCATAGAATAGTAACCGACTTTGAAAGTTGTTCTAATAAGGTCACTGATAAAAAATTTTGTTCCAGTCAGGTCACTAAATTTTCATTTTTGTTCCAATCCTAGATATTTTACTTGGATAACAGGTAATATAGGTTTTTTTTAAAAAAAAACGCTAAAAATAAAAAAAATTAATAAAAAAAACATAATTCAAAATATAAAACAAAAACAAAAAAAGTAAACACACTAAAATGTTTCGTCCTTTGTCCTCGTTCAACAAACAAAAAAACAAAAAAAAAACTTCCCGGACCCGTTCTGACCCGAGCCCGTTGATCCTAACTCGTTGCGACCCGAACCAGAACAACTCATTTTGGTCAAAACGTGCTAAAACAAGCTATTAAGTGCTAAAACAAAATGAAAATCGCTTAAACGAGCTGTTAGGTGCTGAAACGAACTGAAAAATCGCTTAAACGAGCTGTTAGGTGCTGAAACGAACCAAAAATCGCTTAAACGAGCTGTTAGGTGCTGAAACGAACTGAAAAAATCGCTTAAACGAACTATTAGGTGCTGAAACGAACTGAAAAATCGCTTAAAAGAGTTGTTAGGTAATGAAAGAAACTGAAAATCGCTTAACGAGCTGTTAGGTGCTGAAACGAGCTGAAAAAACGCTTAAACGAGTTGTTAGTGCTGAAATGAACTGAAAAATCACTTAAACAAGCTGTTAGGTGCTTAAACGAACTGAAAAATCGCTTAAACGGGCTGTTAGGTACTTAAACGAACTGAAAAATCGCTTAAACGAGCCATTACGTGCTGAAATGAACAGAAAAATCGCTTAAACGAGCTGTTAAGCACTGTAACGAGCTGAAAAAATAGCTTAAACGAGCTTTTACTGTTCAAACGAGCTGTAACGTGTTAAAAACGCGCTGATTCGTTGGTAAAAAAGTAAACAAACTAAAACGTGTCGTCCGTTTTCCTCGATCAACAAACAAGAAAACAAAAATAAAATAGTCCCGGGCCCGTTCTGACCTGAACCCGTTGATCCTAACCCATTCCAACCCGAACCAAAACAACCCATCTTGGTAAAAACGTGCTGAAACAAGCTATTAAGTGCTGAAACGAAATGTAAATTGATTAAACGAGCTGCTAAGTGCTGAAATGAACTGAAAAATCGCTTTAAACGAGCTGTTAGATGCTGAAACGAACTGAAAAATCGCTTAAACTAGTTGTTAGGTGCTGAAAAGAACTGAAAAATCGCTTAAACGAACTATTAGGTGCTGAAACGAGCTGAAAAATCGCTTAAACGAGCTGTTAGGTGCTGAACCGAACTAAAAAATCGCTTAAAAGAGTTGTTAGGTGCTGAAACGAATTGAAAATCGCTTAACAAGCTGTTAGGTGCTGAAACGAGCTGAAAAATCGCTTAAACGAGCTGTTAGTGCTGAAATGAACTAAAAAATCAGTTAAACGAGCTGTTGGTGCTTAAACGAACAGAAAAATCTCTTAAACGAGCTGTTACTTGCTGAAATGAACTAAAAAATCATTTAAACTAGCTGTTAGGCACTGTAACGAGCTGAAAAGATCGCTTAAACAAGCTTTTGCTGTTAAAACGAGCTGTAACGTGTTGAAAACGCGCTGATTCGTTGGTCCAAAAAAAATTTGACCCGAAACCCGTTTTGACCCGTTCCGAGCTTGACCCGTTCTAACCCGAACTTGTTGACCCTAACCCGTCCCGAACCGAACCAAAACAACTCTTTTTTAAGTGACCCGTTTCGACCCTAACCCTTTTCAACCCATGACCCGGTTCGACCCAACCCAACCCATTTACCACCTCTACCAAAAGGATTGTAATTTATTAAAATTTTCAAAAAAAAAAATTTTGAACATTTTTGAATTTTTTTTTCAATTTTTCAATTTATTGCAACTTTCCGAACTTTTTTTTTTGCAAATTATCGGAATTTTAAAATTATATTTCGCATTTTTACTAATTTTCGCAACCTTTAAAAAATATTATGCTAAGTAAAAACGTTGAAAAAAAAACCTAGATTATCTGCTATCCAGGTAAATATATCTAGAATTGGAAACAAAAATGAAAGTTTTTTGACTTAATTAGAACAAAAGTTTTTATCAGTGACCTGATTGGAACAACTTTCAAAGTTGGTTACTATTCTTTGGAGTAATAGTAACCATTTTTGTACTGTTTATCAAACCCGAACTATTTTTCTCATCAAAAACTAAACGCGAACTAAATTTGGACGCGACATTTCACTTTTTGCAAGCAAAACAAGGAAAAATAGGCCAAATGAGGGGCCAATGGTGTAACACCCCGGCTAAAGCGGAATTCGCCGGGGTGCGACGTACAGATTGGTCAAAGCACATGTGGCAATATTAAGTGACAATATTATCATTATTTCATTGTTAATTTAAATTACAAGTTCTTTTGCAAATAAGAAATTAGAAGGAAATGAAACATGTAAAACAGTTTATTAAAAACCCTAAGTTTAGTGTTTTCTCTTGTTTCATTCTCAAATAAGCATACCTGTAAAATATGTATAAAATAATGTCAACCGACTTTGAAAGTTGTTCTAATAAGGTCACTAATAAAAACTTTTGTTCCAGTCAGGTCATTGAATTTTCATTTTTGTTCCAATCCTATTTATTTTACTTGGATAGTAGGTAATCTAGGTTTTTTTTAAAAAACCGCTAAGAAAATTTTAAAAAATTAATAAAAAAACCATAATTTAAAATATAAAACAAGAACAAAAAAAAGTAAACAAACTAAAACGTTTCGTCCGTTGTCCTCGTTCAACAAACAAAAAAAACAAAAAAAATCGTCCCAGGCCCGTTCTGACCTTAACCCGTTGTTCCTAACCCGTTCCGACCCGAACCAAAACAACCCATTTTGGTCAAAACGTGCTGAAACAAGCTATTAAGCGCTGAAACGAAATGAAAATCGCTTAAACGAGCTGTTAGGTGCTGAAACGAACTGAAAAATCGCTTAAACAATCTGTTAAGTGATGAAACAAACTAAAAATAGCTTAAACGAGCTGTTTGGTGCAGAAACGAGCTGAAAAACTCGCTTAAATGACCTATTAGGTGCTGAAACAAACTGAAAAATTGCTTAAACGAGCTGTTAGGTGCTGAAACAAACTGAAAAAATCGCTTAAAAGAGTTGTTAGGTGTTGAAACGAACTGAAAACTCGCTTAAACGACCTATTAGGTTCTGAAACGAATTGAAAAATCGCTTAACGAGCTGTTAGGTGCTAAAACGAACTGAAAAATCGCTTAAACGAGCTGTTAGTGCTGAAATGAACTGAAAAATCGCTTAAACAAGCTGTTAGGTGATTAAACGAACTGAAAAATCGCTTAAACGAGCTGTTAAGTGCTTAAACGGACTGAAAAATCGCTTAAATGAGTTGTTAAGCACTGAAACGAGCTAAAAAATCGCTTAAACGAGCTTTTGCTGTTAAAACGATCTGTAACGTGTTGAAAACGCGCTGATTCGTTGGTCAAAAAAACTGACCCGAAACCCGTTTTGACCCATTCCGACCTTGACCCGTTCTAACCCGAACTTGTTGACCCTAACCCGTTCCGAACCAAACCAAAACAACCCTTTATTAAGTGACCCGTTTCCATCCAACCAAACCCATTTGCCACCTCTACTAAAAGGATTGTAATTTATTACAACTTTCAAAAAAGTATCTGAACATTTTTGCATTTTTTTTCAATTTTTGCAATTTATTACAATTTTCCGAACTTTTTTTGCAAATTTTCGGAATTTAAAAATTATATTTCGCATTTTTACTAATTTTCGCAACCTTTAAATGATATTAAGCAAAGTAAAAACACTGAAAAAAAAAAAAAAAAAAACCTAGATTACCTGCTATCCAGGTAAAATATCTAGGATTGGAACAAAAATGAAAGTTCGTTGACTTAATTAGAACAAAAGTTTTTATCAGCGACCTGATTGGAACAACTTTAAAAGTTGGTTACTATTCTATGGAGTAATCTCTTTTATAAATTATAAAAATCATACGATTCCATGAAAACTCATGAAAAACAAATAAGGTTCTTTCCAGTTGGGATTGTGCACCAACGTACCAGGATAATGAGACCCTTTTCTGCTCAAAAAAACAACCTCTTGAGTGCAAGGGGAGGGGGCGTATGATCATACTATATTGAAGTAATCAATGAGCAAGTAATTTTGAGAAAGTAACAAGTAAACACACAAGTCCATGTAATGAATTGTAGTTTGTAAGCGAAATCATAAGTAGATGGGTTTTGTGGGATACATATGTTACCCCCAAAAGTAGTAAAAGAGTAAAAAGGGGGTGTGAAAAACTCACCTTTGAGATTGGAGATAACATGGAAAGAAACCCAAAAGTGCGTTAAATGAAATCGAACGATCGAATCTCACAAGCTAAAATAATAAACACACGAGAATTACTAACTAATTTAATGGAATAAAATGTCGGTTTTAAGGTTCATACGTTGCTATTTATACATATTTTTTTTACACATTTTAAAGTATATTAATATTTAAGTCTAACGGGTTTTAACGATTTATTATTATAATATTACTTATAAGTTAAATGGTAAATTTTAATATAATAATGTTTACGGAATTTTATCGTTGTCGGTATATATATATACTATTATAAACGTTGTCGTTTAGAATTTATAAAGTTTATAACGATATTACACACACACACACACATATATATATATATATATTTATTTTACGAGTTTTAACGAACGTTTCGGGTTTGTAAAGTTTGGTTTTTTGGATGAAATGATTAAAATAATCTAAAACAATTTTTATTTAACTTAAAAATGATTTTATTTTTTTATAATGACCAATAAATATTTATATACTTTATTATAACTAATAAACATGGTAAAAAAAATATAAAATGGATACGCAGCGACCCGAGTTCGAACCCGGGTCTCCATGACCACAACAAGTATGCATAACCATTGGACCAAACTGCTTTTGTGGTTAACATATGGAAACAGTAAATTATAAACACATCTTCAACTTCATCTTCTTCACCATAAAACCGTAGGATTTGAATTCTCTTAATCCGTTCCATGTTTACTTGATTTATGTTAGGGGTTTTGTTAGACGCTTAAAACAATGAAAACCCATATTTTAATTACTTGATTTGGTGCCGGAATGAGGGTAAACGATTCTTGTCCGGAATGAACTTGGATCAACAATTTGATGATTTAAGATTGTTTGTTTATGAAATTTCTATGTTTGCAGCATTTTTAGACTATGATTAGCATCCTATTTATAGTTTCAATTGGATCGTTTGATGTTTAATAATAGTTATTAGAGTTTTGATTATAATCCGATCAGTTGAGATTAATTACGGGTTAATGGGGTTGTTAATGACAAAATAATCATATAATAATGTTTATAATTAGTGGAGAAGTTGTTTAGGTTCAATTAACGGATCAAACGGGGGTTAAACGTGATGATTTGGATTCTAGGCGGAAAACTCGCCGGAATCCGGACGGTGTACCGGAAAAACGTGGGTAGGGTACGGGATGGAAGTCTCGGAGACCCCTGAACTATCAAAACCTTTATATATTGTTTTTAAACTTTATTTACCCTTTGAACCTTAACTTTGTAAATATATATAATAGATTTAAACTTGGCATACTTTAATATCTTTAAATTGCTTACGTTTTATACCCGTATAATTTTAAACTTTTATAATTAAGGCTCGGAGATTCTTTAATTGAACGATACAAATAGATAATGAATGGATACGAACTATAATTCATAGAGTCTGATATAAATTGATAACTTACAAAAGCCAATACATTGAAACGACAAAGCGGGTCAGTTTAACGAATACAAATACAAATACGAATAGGAAAAACTGACATATGTCATAGCATTCCTTACTTTTGAGAATTTCGTCCTGAAACTAAATAGAAGAACCCGTAACAAAAAGATGACGATACTTTTTCGCTTTTGATATTATCGTTCCCAAGTGAATTCAACGCCACGCTTGGCTTCCCAACGAACCTTTACCAAAGGTGTACGGCTACATTTAGTTTCCTTGTCTTTGCGATCCATGATTTCCACCGGTTTTTCGATAAAGTGCATTGTTTCATCGTTGCGCACTTCGTCGAGTGGTATGTGTAGATTTCCCTCCGCAAGATATTTCTTTAGATATGAGACATGAAATGTCAGATGGACGTTAAAAAATTCTTGAGGAAGTTCGAGTGTGTAAAAACACTACCAACATATGCATGAATCTTGAAAGGTCCAACGAAATGGGGACACATTGAGAAGGACACGGTCACCAACATCAAACTCAAGTGGTCGCCGTCAGTTATCAGCGTAACACTTTTGACGGCTACGAGCGTTTAAGAGATTTTATCAGATTTGAGAAATTAAATCAGTAGTCTCTTGAACAAGTTCCGGACCGGTGATATGGGTTTCACCAATTTCATTCCAACATATAGGAGAACGACATTTACGACCATAGAGAGCTTGAAACAGAGCCATACCAATCCTCGAATGAAAACTATTATTGTACGTGAACTCAATCAAGTGAAGATGAGAATCCCAGTCTCCACCGAAATCTATGACACATGACCTAAGCATGTCTTCGAGTGTTTGAACCATGCGCTCAGATTGTCCATCGGTTTGAGGATGATAGGCGGTGCTAAGATCCAATCAAGGTCCCAATGCATTTTTAAGCGATGACCAGAAGTGATAAGTAAAACTACTATCACGATCAGAAATGATATGCTAAGGTATATCATGACGACAAACGATACGCTGAACATAAATATGAGCGAGTTGATCAATCGAGAACTATTCATTGATTGAGATGAAATTATCAGACTTTGACAAACAGTCGACTAAAACCCAAATGCCATCGTGGCGGTTTCGAGTTGTCGGAAACTTGAACACAAAATCCATAAAGATATTCTCCCATCTCCAAACAGTGATGTGTTGTTGAACGAGTAAACCAGGAGGTCGTTGATGCTCGCCCTTAACTTTAGCGCATGTAAGGCATTTTCCCACATATAACGCGATGTCTTTCTTCATAATAGGCCACCAAAATGTGGATCGTAGATCGAAAATGAGTGGAATATCGAGACTTAACAGGTTTTTCCATGTTGAATGTGCGAAGATCGTCACGATTAGGAACCCACAAACGATTGAGGTAATACAAAAAACCATCGCCCTTAGTTTCAAGTTGATTCTCGACACCACAGGACATTTTATCGTACATGTTACCCTCGATGACAGAGACATGTTGGGCTTCAAAGATACGAAGTTGGAGATCGTTTTGAACGGTCATGATATGAAGCAAAATTGATTTCACATGGGTCTTTCGACTAAGGGCGTCAGCTACAACATTTGTTTTACCAGGGTGGTAACGAATTTCGCAGTCATAGTCGCTAAGTAGTTCGGCCCATCGTCGTTGCTGCATGTTTAGATAATTTTGGTCGAAAATATGTTGAAGACCCTTGTGGTCGGCGAATACTACACACTTAATACCATTGAGGTAATGTCTCCAAATTTTCAATGCGAATTCAATGGCACCGAGTTCAAGATCGTGCGTTGAATAATTCCTTTCATTAACCTTAAGTTGTCGCGAAGCATACGCAATAAGTTTACCTCGTTGCATAAGGACACAACTGAGGCCTTGGTTGGAAGCAACGCAATAGACAACAAAAATCCTCAATTCCGTCGGGAAGTGCAAGGATCGGTGCATCGCATAGCATGCGCTTAAAAGTTTGAAAAACTTCATCTTGCTTTGGCCCCCATTCATTAGGTCTATCCTTATGAGTTAAAGTGGGTAGATGCAAAGCGATCTAGAAAAAATTAAGAATGAAGCGATGATAGTAACCCACAAGACCAAGAAATGAAAGAACTTCGGAAAGAGTGATTGGAGTTTTCCAATTCTTAATGGCTTCGAATTTGGCTTGGTCAACATGGATACCCTTTTCGTCTACTATATGCCCTAAGATTGTAATTTCTTTTAACCAGAACTCTCACTTTGAGAACTTAGCATAAAGTTGTTCCTTCCTTAAGAGATCAAGGACATAATGAAGTTTTTTCTCGTGCCCGGCGGACTTGGAATAAATAAGAATGTCGTGAATAAAAACAATTACCAATTTATATAATTAAGGTTTGCATACGCGGTTCATGAGTTCCATAAACACCATGGGTGCATTGGTTAGCCCAAAAGGCATAACCCTAATTTCATAATGTCCATAACGAGTCTAAAAAACAATTTTGGGTATGTCATCTTCATGCACGCGTAGTTGATGTTAACCCGAACGAAGATCAATCTTTGAGAAGAATGAAGCTCCTTGGAGTTGATCAAAAAGATTGCAATACGAGGAAAAGGATAACGATTCTTGATTGTGAGCTTGTTGAGCTCGGGGTAATCGATGCACCCCATGGAGATGAACTAAGGAGAATGAACCCTTTGTCTAAAAGTTCTTGGAGCTGGTTAGACAATTCTTGCATCTTGGAGACTGCGAGACGATAAGGAGCCCTCGCAATCGGGGTTGCACCAGGAACGAGATCGATTTGAAATTCAACATCACAAATAGGAGGAAGACCAGAAACATCGTCGGGAAACACCTCAGGATACTCGCGGACAACAGGAATGTCCTTAATTTTTCGTTCCTTCTTTTATACCACATGGTGGACGAATGCTACATACTTCTTGCGTAAGTACATTTGGGCTTGAGAACACGTGATAAAATTTAGGCTCTAGGGAGAAGGCTTGTCACCAGAGACACAGAGAATTTGACCATCGGCAAGCGGAATACAAGTGAAATTCTCAAAGTAAACAATTTTAGCACGATGAACAGATAACCTGTCCATGCCTACTATGATGTCAAAACTTCCCAATTGCATAGGAATTAGATCGATTGAGAACTTGTGGCCATTCAGATCTAACTTGCAATTTTGAATAACCAAGTTAATTTATACATATTTACGTCAACAGAATATGAGTTTCTAAGCTTAGATCGGGGTTTAGCAAGTAAAGGTTCAAATTCAATCGACACAAAGCTCATATCAGCACCAACATCAAAAAATATGGGTGCAAAGGGATCATTTTTGAGGAACGTACCGTTCACCACAGAGCCATTTTGCTGAGCTTGATTGGTATTAATCATGAAAGCATGCCCATGATTATCTGAAGGACCTTGGGCAGCTGGAACAACTTGACCATCTTGTGTTGCAGGAGGTTGAATAGATGGATGTGGCTGCACTTGAGTTTGGTTAGCCAACAATGGTGGAACTTGCGGTTGATAAGCTGTTTTGACTTGATAAGTTTGCACTTGGTATAGCGAATCTGGTGCAAGCTTAAACGAGTTCAAAATTGCGAGTCGTGGACACGCGTTGCGAAAATTGTTAGGATCACCACAATGGTAGCAAGATCGTACTTGATTCAAATGTTGGGCATAAGACACAGGACAAGGGTTTGGTTGAGCCAACCTTGGAGGAGTAATGACCGAGGTCTCCCGGAAAGTGGTACTAAGGTGCCCAAAACGGTTACAATGAGTGCATTGACGACAAATAGAAAAGGCGGGATAGTGTCGTTGACAGGAGTTTCACAACGGATGGGGTCCATTGTACGGTTTCTGAAGAGGCGGTGCAAGGTTGGGTTGGGGTTGACGTCCTGTTTGTTGGGTTAGAGCGTAGTTCTTGCACTTCTTGTTGCAATAGTTTGAGGAAGAAGCAGGATTGGACAACTCGGGTTTGGATTCTTTGAGCTCGGTAGAAGGTTTATCAGTAGGATTCTTTGATCCCTTCAATGTTAAAGTCCCGGTTTTATCTCTATTATCGGTTAAAGTTGCAACAAGGTTAATCGCGCCACCAAGTTCTTTGGGATCACTACTCAAAACACTATCTTGGATTTGTCTCGGTAGTCCCCGAATATACTTATTGATGGCATGCGAAGCTGGGGTAACAAGGTGAGGTACCAGCACACTGAGTTCATTGTAAAGAGAAGTGTAAGGGGCGTTCTCACCACTCACTTGTTTGAGATTCCTAAATTCAGTTTCCAATTTCATTAGCTAATTTGGAGGGCAGAATTGCTTGGTCATTAGTTTTTTCAATTCATCCCATGGTAACTTCGGCACCACGGTTGACTTTTCCTTCACCACTAGGTAACACTTGTAACAAAACGGGTTCGCTTTTCATTGGGACACTCGATGTGGAGGAAGATGCCCTCCATCGTTTTGTACCACTGAAGTAGAGCAGTGGCACCTATAGTCCCGTCAAACTCTGATGGCTTTGTACTGGTGAAGGTCTTAAGCGAATAGTTAGATACCTTAGGCTCGCTTGAAGCTGATGTAATACTAGTAGAAAGATTCTGGTGAGTTTGGGTCATCATATCGGGAATAAACGCGACTAGTTGTTTGGTGATTTGAGCAGTTAACTTGTGGCTAGAGGTTTCAGAAGAACGACGCATGTTGAAACTGAGAGACATTCCGCAGACGATGATAACGAAAATCGTGAGACTCAGAATAAGGTGTAGAATAAAAATCCTTGTTAAAGTTTGCCTTAAAATAAATAAATAAATAAATACATAAATAAAAATCATAACAATGGTAATAAATCTTGTGTGGAACTTTAGAGTTTTCATGAACCACCATGGACTCTTATTTTCGAAAAATCAAAGAAACTCGAAATCAAATCGAACCGAAAGCTGGGTATTCGTGTACCAACACAACTTGACAGACTTCCAGTTAAAACATATTGTAAAACACTGAGGGTCGGAGTCACACATCGCATGAACCACCATGACTTGTGTGACATCCTTAGGAGTGTAACCATATTCTTTTCACAAAGAGAACATGGTCACATTTGAATACTCAAAGTTGTGGTTCAAATGGCATTGAAAGTGGTATGCCTTGGCTTAATAGGTTTCATGCCGTTTCCTAACTCTCTAGGTAAGCAACCGGGTCCCGCATTTGACTAGAATTTATGCGCATTGCTTATCCTTAGGTTTCAATAACCTTGGTGTCAAGAGTTTCGGAAAACAAGCACTCCCCCCTTACAGTTACTACATACCCTCCATATAGAACCATCTTTAAGAACAAGAAATATCGGATTTAGAAGAAGGAGAAATACCATGGTTTGTTGGAGCACAAATCGTTGCCATGGTTTGATGTGTACGACATTTGTACACATTATGGCCTACTATACAAATCAAAGAGTGGTCATGTTAAAGAGATATGGGAGTTCATAGTGATAGAAGCGAAAAGAGGATTTAAGAAGTGGACACCTCAGGTTCCTCGTGTTTTCATGTCAAGATCAACAAAGAATCCTGAAGGTGATTTGATTCGCACATTTAGATACTCACGACCAGAATATCCAAGTGTTATACCGTTATACAAAATGGAATAGGATTTTCCTCCTTATTTCCTTTGCTGGTCATACTTGGCGTTAACTGGTGAAGCTAGTATATATCTGGATTGTGGAGATAAGAAGTATGACATGATACGGGTGTATGATCTAATGTGGTTGGTAAATTTCTCTCAGAAAGACATAGAAGTGTTCATTTAAGCAAGATATAGTGTTCGGACGACAATGTTAAGACTTAAGCTAATCAGTTCAAGAAGGTTGTTAATTTATGTCTTGAGAAAAATATACATTCTGGACATGATTGGGAAACAAATTGAAGAGAGGTTAGTTCGGAACAAGAACGTACTAATGCTGAGTTTAAACCTGAACGTCAGGAGGGGATTATTCAGGCTTCATTGAATCGCTTTTAGTATATGAGAAGACGAGTACCTCGTCTAATTTCACAACCAAAATAAACAAAGCCGTCGTTTGAAGAAGCAAGAAATGTTTATCGCAAGAAGCATTTTCACATTGATTAAAGACACAAGTACCTAGCACTATCCAAGGAGGAGTTTTTTAGTGAAATATGTCTATTTATAGGTCTTGTAGTGTTAAACGAGCTGAATGTTTACTTTGAATGTTAAGGGACGCATAAGTCTTAGTTCCAGCGTATAAGACTTATACGGCGTATAAGTTTTATTCACCATAAGACTTATACGGTCCATAGGTGTATTTGTATAAATAGGCTTGATTTGTCATACTTTGTATCAATCTTTGGTAGAAAATCTTATCTCTTGTGCTGCATTGTTAAATAAATATTGTAATAATTACTTGAGTTGGCATGTGTTTAGTTCCTTTACTATATGTTTCCGCCGTAAAGTTTAATACAGTAACACAATGTATTAGATTCGTATTGTATTGTATTGACACGTATACGATGACGTATTTTCATCCGGTACCATGTCTTTCAAGTGCTATTAGAGCTTTAGGCTTGAGTTTACTACTGAACTGAACACATCGACTCGTATCAATTTGAAGATTTACATGTCAGAGTTTATCAACGGCACTTATTTTTCAATTAAACCCTCATTTGTGGTTCAAAATCAAATTCATCTCAGTGAGATGCTCGTAAACACCTATTGATCATTTCTTCAAGAGTTAATCATTAAATTAAATCAAATTCATCAAGTTATAGATCATGTTTCAGTTAACAATTACTTCGACGTATACGTTGCTTAAACTTATATGTATCTTGTTTAGCGTATAAGTTGGTGCTCAATCTCCGTATAAGTGATTTACTCCATATAAGGTCAGTCGAGTCATGTTCAACGTATAAGTTAAGAGAGAATAATTTTTTAACGTATAAGAAATATACGCTCTTAAAACTTACACGTAAAAAGACACAAACGTTGTAATTGATTATCTTCTTGATTTACATGCAATTATCTAGAAATGAATGCTTTCGTGTCACAACCTTCGGCAATACATCAAAACATCAATCTGGAGAAAGAGATGGGAACGTCTACGAAGCCACCTAAGCTTTTGAGAATGGAGGATTATCCGAGTTGGGCGGATAAATTTGAGACATATGTGCAAGCTGTTAATTACGATGCATGGGAAGTGGTTGAATTAGAGTACATCATTCCACACAACGAGAATGGTACCAACTATCAGTTATCTCAAACTCCTGAGGGTGATAGAGCCAGATTTTATCGACAAAAGAAAATGGTGAATCTTTGGCAGAAAATCTTATCACTTATACTGACATTGTTAAATAAAATAGTGATAATTGCTTGAGTTGACATGTGTTTAGTTCCTTTACTATATGTTTCCGCTGTATAGTTTAGTATAGTAACACAATGTATTAGATCCGTATCGTATTGTATTGACACGTATATGATGACGTCTTATGATCCGACACCCGGTCTTTCAAGTGGTATCAGAGCACTTAACACAATCTCTTTCAACAAGCCATTAAGTCCGAGATTTTCCAACTGTTACAGCACAATGGCTCGTGTCACTCGATCTAGTAAGCTTTACTTAACAAGGACATAGGGAATTCAGATATGAGGAAGTCTAAAATAGCTTTGTTGAAGAAGGAATTTGATATCTTCACCATGGTCAAAGAAGAAACAATGGCACAACTAATCAAGAGGTACTTCCATCGGGTTAATGAAATGAAGATATTGGTCATTGATAAGCAAGGGTATGAGTATATTGACAAATTTGTTGATTATCTTTCTGACGAATGGTAGATATTCATCATGATTCAACAGTCAAACCCGATTGCTATGCCAGATTGACTCTAGCTCGATTTTTTGAAAGATTGGTAGCCCAAGACTCGATGTCCGCAAAAAGCTATAAATGAAGAGTACTGCGGTAACTCAAGATATCAGGTTATACTTCAATTCATCACAATTTGTAGGGGCTCCTAGCCCGAATATCCAAACTGCTTTTGTCACTAACAGTAGCTGTGGTGGTAGTTCACAACCAAGTCAATTTCAACCAACCAACATATCAAACTACACAAGCACCTTCACTGGAACCAACTCTACTCCTGATCAATCCTCAAAACCTATGAGTCCATCATTTGATGTTATGCAAGGTAACATAGCTGTTAACATCAAGAACATCAGTGGACTTACTGCTGAGAATGTTCAAGAACATATGGATTTTCTAGGATCCGTCCTCGAGTCATATGAATGTTTAATTGCGGGGCGAATTGGAAACTATAACATGACCAAGGAGGATTATGATCAAGTTGATCCAGAAGAGATGGAGATGTTGGATATTCGTTGATGCATGGCTAGTGTTATCAGAAGAGCTCAAAGATTTAGGGAAATTATGGGAAAGAGTTGTCTTGATGGGAAGACTTCAAAACTAGGATTTGACAAGTCAAGGTTCGATGTTTTTGATGCAAGGAGATATGAAATTTCAAGGGGGAATGCACGGACGTAGAAGCTAGAGAAAATAGTCCTAATCCTTTTGGTAGGGACTACAATAGACATGCCATTTATCATCAAAGTTCTCTAGCACCGGCTGAATCGTCAAAGAAGCCCAAGAATTCGTCATCAAAAGCTTGTCACGCACAAATAGATGAAGGTTTCAACTGTAACTCTATCGTTCACAGGGCAAATGTAGCTGAGTTAATTAGTGAGGATCAACAAGCTAGAGAGCAAGTAAGTTTTGTGAATGCAGGTGAAGAAGTGAAGATGTGGAAGAAGATGATGCAGTAAAGGATGAAATCAAAGTAGATGATCTCACAGATGGTGAAAAAACTGAGTGCGATGGAATTTGTGATGATCATGAGGGGAACAACACTGAGGAAATGACAAGTGATCTTGAGGAGTTAGAATCTCCTAAGAGTTTTGATTCGATTCCAAATGAGTTTTTCAAATCATTTTTGCCACCTTATGTGTTTGAAAGTTTTGCAGCATGGTTTAATAGAGAGGAAGTGCCTCATGGAAAAATTGGCTTAGGAGTTGATGAAGAAGATGTGACTGAAAAAGCTGATGAAATTACAATAGCTGTAGAGATTGAGGAAATGAGTAATGCAACTGTGCCAGCTGAAGGTGTTCCAGCGACATTTGATGAAATGGGTAATGAATATGTTGAAGAAGAGTCCACTAATCATGCTTACATGGCTGGGCAGGTAACATTTTCTACTCAAGAGGTTAAACATGTTTGTGAGTCGTGTGTTGAAAAATATTTTATTATTGATTCAGTTAAAACCAACTAAAATAATGTGTTTCTTGATTATAAAAGTATTAAAGAAGCTTATGACAAGCTTCAAACGTGTGACAAAACTTGTGGGTGAAAATCCAACAAGATGAGAAAACAATTTCTATGCTTAAACACACGGTTGAGGATAAACAGATTGCTATTAATAGGCTTATTGATAAGAAAGTGGAACTTAAAAAGGAACTTCAACTGATTAAAACTGAAACTTAAAGGGTTGATACTACACTGAAAAGTTATTCCGCCTCATCATATTTCCTTGATCATATTGTCCCAAGACCATCTGTTGATATTTCAAGGGACAGAAAGGATGATGGGAAATACCATGTTGTACTGACTCCTATTTGGAACTCTTATGTTCCTGTCGGTCCCATATAGCTCACTAAATCGCTCAATCACTTAGTATCGTAACCCACACAAACGTGTCGACAAGAAGGTTACGACATACTGCTTTTGTGAAAAACCAAAGAATATTAAAGGCGGAATCAATAATGCTCTTAATATTGCTCAACGGACAGGAAAGTAACAAACACACAAAGTAACTCAAAATACTTCGATTTATATTATGAAGGATACAATGAAAATCAGTTAGGTTTTCTAGGTGGAATGATTGTATTCTTGGCAGCTTTTCCGTACAAGATGAAGTTAGCCGTCAAATCACAATATTCGCATAGTGTACTTATAGGCGTGCTCTAAAGTTTCTTTTTATAGGCCTACCCTGACACCTGGCATTCCTTCTAGAAACCCTAATGATTGATACTAAACATATTCAAACGTATTACAAAACATTCTAAGTGTACAAGAAGACCTGATAACCATTAAGTGTGCTAGGGAACAGTTCTCCGAGTAAGATCAAAACTTATCACGCAGGCTTGAACGTTCTTGATAATACCAAACTTTGCTCGATATATATCCTACGAGCAAACTTGTTCTTCAGAGATCCCTTCAACCTTTTGTTGCTTTAACTTATTTGAACAAGTCCAAGTGTGCTGGTGACACTGTAGCTTGCTCGGGTTGAACCTTGCTCGTTAGAAGTCCTTTAAGTAATTTCTTCATCAACATCCTTCAAACTTGCTGGGACCATTATTTATTATGAATAAACCTTGCTCGATCAACCAAAATACTTGGTTTTAGCTTGGTTTAGTCAAGAGTTTGCTATGAAACAAACCTTTCTTGACTTGAAGAACAATCTTGCTTGATGAAGTGTAGTTTGCTCGAACTAACACTTAAGAAGAATTCCAAAAGATAACTTTGCTCGAAGAGAAAAATACATTGCTTGACTAAGTTTAAGCTTGCTAGGAGGCCTAAGTATGCTCAGTTTCCATATGTAGCCATTTTCCAAGGTAGTTGAGAAGATTCCAATCTTCCTTAAGCCTTTTCTTGTTCCAACAATATCCCCTAGATTGGAACACACTCGGCTTCACCAAAACACCTATTAGGTTACATACACTTTTTAAAATACGCATCAAATTCTCAAAGAGCAAAATTATATAACTTATTGAAAAATTTACAAATGATAATTCTGTCACAAGGACATTACAAAGCAAATTCAAACAGAAAAGAAAAGTATTCAGTATCTTGAACTTGTAGCCTCTTTTCTTCTATCATGTTGGACTGCAACAACTTTCTCCTTAAATAAGAAGATCTCCCTGTGGTGTGGATGTTGAGAGGGCAGATTTCATCTGATTATATCCTCCAAATCCTCCACATGAAGAAATTCCAGATCTGTATCATGTTGAATGATGCCCACGGCCAGTCCATCAGAATTTCTAAGAATAAAATATTGATCTTGTGGTTCAAAATACACTTTTAGAAATTCTGCCATTTTTCTGGACTTCGTGGGTTGGCCAGTCATATGTCGCCTCATACTTAAACACTCTTTCATGTTGGCAAGAGGATTGGAATATTTGGTTTTCTGTTTGTAAGAAGCTTCAGTCAGCATTATGTCCATCATCCTCCTCTGCCTTTTGGTCCTTCAGAGTTCCAACTTCCTCTTCTTATTCAACAAAGGAAATCCTTGCCTAGATTGATCTTTCAAGTATTTGGAAAGCTCATTCCTTTGTTGTCTAGCAAAACTTTGTCTATCTTGAAAGTCATATAAAATCATTGTTGCCATCTCTTCCAATTGTTCTTTCTTAATTTCCTGAAAAATCATCTTTAAACACAATATGCCTCAACTTACCTCTAGTCATGATAACTATCAGTGATTTTGTCCTAGCATCAAGATACAATCTTTTAGTTAGGTCCACATCAGTTGGTGTCCTTTGTTGTCGTTGATGTGTGGCTCTAGTTATTGGAATTGGGACACTTACAGTGGAAAACCTTGGAGCATATTTCTTTTTAGGAACTGGTCTTCTCACATGCCCAGTTTGTTCAAACATACACACAATCTGCTATTTTGGCATCATCACAAGTTTCAAATAATCTCCACTTTCATTAGCCATTGTTGTAATCATCACCATTACTTCATCATCAGTTGGTCTAATCTAGATAGATCTTTGAGTTCTAATTGGTTCTTCCCTTGGTCCACACTGAAAATCTAACAGCCTTCTCTGTTCTTCCTCCAATTTTTCCCAGTTCTCCTTCTCTGTAAAGAATAATTCTTTTAATTGTTCCTTCCCAAGGTTGTCAAACACGTTCAGCCATACCCTTGCTCATCATCAAACGTTTTAAGGTCCTAATTCTGTTTTTGTCTTCCCAGGGCAGAAATTTCACTCTCTCAACTGGTTCTACCTTCACCTGTACTAGAGTAGGAGTCTGAGTGGTTTTTGAATTTTCATTTTCTTCATTATATTTGCCCAACTCAGACTTATAGAGGGACAATTTGTCTGTTGTACTCATGTCTTTTGTTTTGTCCCCTCTCCCTTTGCTGACATCAATCTGTCAAGCAACACAACTTTTTCACTCTCCCACGCTTTCTTCTCTTTCTCAGCCAATGTTATTATTCTGGGTTTTCTTTTGGACTCAGACTTGATTTTCTCTTATATTTGTATGAATTTCTCTTCTACAACCTTTTTGCTCGTACCCTCCACATGCTCAATGGCTATACCATGATCTATCAAAAACTTTCACTTCCCCCATATTTTTGTAAAGACTTTCAATTTTATCTTTTTGTTATGTTGCTTTCCTTTTCATTCTTTCCCACTCTTCTTTCTTAATTCTTTCCTTAGTTGACTTGCAGAAACTCTCTAGTTCTTCAAATCTCATGTGACTCAGTTGTTTTTCTAAGAGACCATGAATTCTCAAATATGCCTTGAACCTTTGAGTGTCTTTGCTATTCTTTTCCCTTTCTTCTTTAATTCCTTCACTTCCTCATCAAGTAATACATGCAAATCTTCATCACTCATCACAGCCAGGGTTTCAAATTTATAGCCATGATGCATCAGGCTAATTATCTTGGGGTCTTCCCTTTGGCTTTATCTAGCATGGTCTGAATGTTCTCCTTGTGAGTATCAGTCGTATTGACATGTGGAGAATCAACCATATCATCATCATCATCTTTAGACAAATCAATTAGTGCTTCAATTTTTGGTTCAACCTCAAAGTCAACTGGTTTAACAACTTGAATAGGTACATTATTTATTGGAATTTTCTTTCTTTTAGGCAGAGGTTCTTCAGGAATCTAGGTTTTCTCTTTCCTCTTCCTCTTCCTCACATACTTCTTAGCATATTTGTTCATATAATCAGAATCCCAGCTCTCTTCATTCTCCTGTATATCATCAATTACCCGTTGATTCCATATTTTGGAGGCCTTTAGAACCATCTCTTATTTTATTGTTTTTGTATCATAAACGTCAGAGACTATCTGCCTATCATCAACTTCATTATCAGGATTATCAACAGTTCTAGTAGAAGTGGTTTGCTCTTTTTCAGTTTGCTTAAATTGATATATGACAATAGCTAGAGAGTTGTCAATGACCTCCATCTGTTGTAATTTAGCAACCCCTCAATGACCTCCTGATTTAACTCCCCATTGTCTTCATCAAGATTTTTCTTTAATTCCATTTCTTCCATCAAGATTCTTTGCTCTTCAAGCTCTTTGTTAGTTAAAAATGTTGTGATCATCTCCCTATGCATCCATTCACCGACTATTTTATCATGCCTTTTGACTTCCACCTCATCTACTTCATCAACAAATAATACTTCATCACTGGACTAAATTTTCCTCATTTTGAGATGTTGTAGTTGTTCCTCATTCTCTGCAACTTCCTTACCCTTCATTCTCCTTATCAACAGTCATAGTCCTGGATGGACCTACTTCCCTCATCACAGTTGGTTCATTGGGAAAGTTATCAATTACATAAAAAAGCTCATTCAGCTGCGCATCCACTGATTTCTCATTCTCAGCCTCCTTCTGCATCTCCACCTCTAACAAAGTTTCAACATTATCAAACTCTTCATACAGGATTTCCAGATCATCCTCTTTATTTAAATCTTCCATATCAACAATCTCCTCATCAACAATCTCCTCATCCACAATCTCATCAACATTTTCATTCTTTTCAGTATTGTCCACCACCATTTCATCATCATTATTCACATTATAGTCTTGCACCATTTCATCATACACTTCTGCTTCATACCCCCTTTCATCATTCCTCTCCTCCTCACCCTCTTCCTCCTCATCATCCTCACTACCATAAACATCACATAGATTCTACAATATATCATTATTAACCACATTAACCACATGTGTATTCACCCCTTATTTTGGTGTAGCTGAGGTTTTCTCAACCTCAGTGACCAGGGTTTGAAGCTGAGCCTGTGCCAATTGGGATTCAAGGTCAACATTCCTTTTCCTTAAGTCCTCATTCTCCCCTTTTAAGTTTGATTTTCATCTTATAAGTAAACATTCTCAAAAATCAAGTCAAAGTTTCTTGTAAGCAAATGGTGAGATGAAACAGGTGAAATTGGATTAGAGTCAGAGGTTTTTTTTTTTTTTTTTTTTTTTTTTTAGCGTGATGGTATATTTTAATGGGGTGGGTTTTAGGTGTGTGGGTATGTGTAAGTTGGAAAGTTGGGATGTGTGGTTGGTTTGAAGTTTGTGAATGGGTTGGGGATTGGTATGGTGTGTTGGGCTGGAATATATTCAGGAATGTATGGTTCATGTTCAGGCTGGTCTGGGTGTTAGTTTAAGCTTTGGTTTTGTGTTGACAATTAGATTTAGGTTAAGATTTGGGTTGATGATTGGGTTTTGGTTTAATGTTTGGGTTTAGGAATGGGTTGGTGATTGGGTTTGGATTAATGTTTGGGTTTGGGAATGGGTTGGTGGTTGGGTTTGGATTAATGGTGAAGTTGGTGGGGATGGAATATAAGGGTCATTGGCTTGGTATTGGGGTCGTGAATGGTCTTGGGGTGAGGTGGGTGGTGTAGGAATAGATAGGTTAAGGTTTGAAGTCTCTCCATGAGCCTCAACATGTACTTTTTCATTGTTTTCCTCCTCCTCCAATCATATGATCACGATTATAATCATTTCCTCCATCATCATTATCAGAATCTGAATCATCATTATCATCACTCTCATCTTCCTCAGAAGTCACCCTAGGTGATTCTGGAACCTCCATAATTTCCATGTTGTTATTAATCAACCATGGTAAAATGTAGAATTCAACATTTGGATCAAAGTTACTTGTGGCAGCCAACCTTGCTATCCTCCTTTATACATTTGGATCTTGTAAAGCATGTGTTGTTCCCAAGGTTGGTAAATCAGGGAACATAATGTTGTAAATAATTTGCAAGAATCTGGGATAGACGAAAAATCTTTCATTCGTAGCTTTCCTCAAATTTTCTACCAATCCTTCGTATATATGTCTTGAAAATATGAACCGCTGGTTGTAAATGATTGCAACTGTGGCATTGGCAATGTCCCTGCTCATAAGGGTGTGAACCCTGTATGATATTGTAACGATTCCGACGAAACCAGGTATACCCTAACCGGTAGACTGTAGTTACGTCATATTTAATGTCGGGTATATGAATTACCATAGTAATCATACGAGAATACATGGTTCATTGTATTGATTGTACGTGAATACGTAATTCACCGTATTGAATATGCGATCAATCGATCGATAGTTATTGAAACCCGAATGAATCGAGGGTTCAATTATAGACGAGATATATGATATTTAGTGATGTTACGAAGTATTAAAGCTTGGGGATAAGTGAATTAAAGCTCAGAAAAAGGATTTCGATTTAATGGTACGTCGGTACGTTAAACGAAACCTTTATTACCAAACCGAGCAAGAGACGATCGATCAAGCCGAAAAAGATGCACAATTATTAATACTATGATGTTTTAAGTTAATAAATGTCATGGTTTTAGTTTTTAAATCGGTTTTATATATATTTCATTTTTAAGCCGAAAAACGACCGTTTTAAGCCGAATTAAACGTTTAACCGAAAAACGAACTGGACCAGATTATCCAAAACATTATCCAGATTACGGAAATCGGAATGAGTGGCTAGAAATGAAGAAGTGGGTCCCACCCCACCTCCCCATTTGGACCGATCGGACCATAGGTCCTCATTCCCTTTATTATTTTCTTTTTTTCATCCAACACAACTCAACAATCTTCAATTCCTCTCAACCTTTGAACTAAAACCCGAGATTCTAGCAAGAAAAACCGAGGTAAAATCGTGTTATTTACGTGTTCATATTCGTTTCTTGAATTGGTTTGCAAGAAAATGAGGTTTCAATGATGAAAACCGATTCTTGCATGATCAAGTGATTTATACGGGTTATACAAAGGATCTTGGTCCAAGAAAGGAGTTAAACGAATCAAAAACGAATTTTTACGGTTAAATCTTTGTTTTTGGAATCATAACCGAAACCATGAAAGAAATGGCTTCATCGTGAGTGTAACTTGCTTGGTATTGTGGTATGTTGGTTGTAGGTTCTGTATTTAGTGGTAGATAAGGCGGAAAGACGAGTTTGTAGCTTTTAGTGGCGGAAAACGAAAGGTATATTAGGTTATGTTCGGTTTTGGGAAATTTGGACAGATTGTTGATGCTTTAGAGTTAGGTCATGAAATTTTACAGAGGTGTTAAACACATGAAAATATGAGTTCTGTGAATTTTTGGTAATTTTTGGATAACGTATGAATATTTGGTGAATTTAATGCTCGGTTTTGGCCAAAAATGGTGAAAAATAGTTAAATATCATGAAAAATTCTGGAAAATTGCAGATAAGCTTTTTATATCATGTACAAGTCACACATAAAATTTGAGGTCCGTTGGAGAAGTCTAAGTAGGCTTTTCGGTTAAACGAGTTCTAGGGTTTTCTAGCTCGGTTTGATTTAAAAATGGCATGTAAAGGAAGATTTAGGTTCTGGAAAAATTACAGGGGACTATGTGGATGGCAGGGGACATCCAGGAGAAATTTTGGATTTTTCTAAGATCGTTTGGTATTTACGACATATTTAGTGTTTAAATGGTGTTTAAAAATGGATAAATAAATTTTGAATATAAGAATTAATTCTGGAAATATTTTTATTAAATTCCCCACTGTGAAAAAGTGATTTGTGCAAAATTTCAAGATCCGAGAGTTAACGGATAATTATTTGTGCTAATTATCAAACTTTTAAAGTTAAAACGCGTAAACCGGTGAAGTTTGCTTAAGCGAGCTGACTGGTGTATAAAATCCCTAAAAATGAACTATTTTCATATAAATGAGTTAAACAAGTAAAAATAAATCATCCGAAAATAATTCGGATGATTTGAGTAATTTTAACAGTTTCCGGTACGTTAAAGACGGAAACGGGTCCCGCGGCCAAACGGGGCGTCTAAACCGAGCTAAAATTTCACAACTTTACTTAAACTATCAGTCAACGACTATTTTCGGGTCGTGTGTGACCAAAATCATTTTTGAAACATGAAAACGGATAACCGTGCTAGGCACGCAAAACGAGAAAAACGATTAATAGTAGTTGTGACCAAGGAACTCTAAACGACATCACGATCTGAGTCCGGAGAAGTGTTTCTGGGTTAACCTTGCCCCCAGAACGGGTACAGTGCTGGGTTAACAGTGCCCCCAGATGTACCGGATAACACGGTTAAAAGATTATATAAACAATAATTGTATAATAACGATCGTAGGGATCATATTACAGATTGGACGTGTTAATTGATAATGATTGTTGTTACCTGCTTGCATGTGCTAAGGTGAGTTTCACGAGCCCCTTTTTCTGAATTGTTTTCAAATATCTTCCCGGGGCGGAAAGCATATTACTATTGAAATGTTTAAATACATACTGAACGCATGGATTTGCGTGTATTTATAAATATTTGATTGTACGGGAATCGTACGGAATGGGTACAGGACTGGGTTAACAGTGTCCCCAGATGTCTTTAGAAGTGTTTCCGGGTTAACATTGCCCCCGGAGTGAGTACGGTACTGGGTTAACAGTGTCCCCAGGGGTTCCTAGAAGTGTTTCCGGGTTAACATTGCCCCCGGAGTGAGTACAGTACTGGGTTAACAGTGTCCCCAGGGGTTCCTAGATGTGTTTCTGGGTTAACATTGTCCCCAGAGTGAGTACAGTACTGGGTTAACAGTGTCCCCAGGGATTCCTAGAAGTGTTTCCGGGTTAACATTGCCCCCGGAGTGAGTACAGTACTGGGTTAACAGTGTCCCCAGGGGTTCCTAGATGTATTTCTGGGTTAACATTGTCCCCAGAGTGAGTACAGTACTGGGTTAACAGTGTCCCCAGATAATATTATATTTTGATATGGATTTATCATGGTTTACTCAAATTGTGAAACTCACCAACTATTCGTAGTTGACCCGTTTTCTCACATGCTTTTCAGGTACAACTAAGATAAAGTGATTGCTTACGTGCTAAATGCTTGTTGTGTGTAAGATTTGCGTGCGGGATGTTGGGATACATTATAACAGATAGAATTATGTATCGTATTGTATGATGTGTGTATCACCTAGACGGTAATGAAATACGAGATAATGAAATTTTGAAGTACATTAATGCATTCAGTTTTCTTTATAAACAATGTGGTTGATATCAGAGGTGTCTGTCGCATCCCGTTTACGTTTCCGCTGCGGTTGCGGGGTGTTACAGAAGTTGGTATCAGAGCCATTGGTTATAAAAGAATTAGGATGTCTTTAAAAGATACCTAAAATATAACCAGTAGCTCAAGTATTATAGGATCTGAATATCAACTAATAATTTATAGTGACGAGGTCTGGATGAACTTGGATGGACAAGTGAGTTGTTATGGTCCGGAACATAATAACAGACTTGTCCGCACGAGGGAATTCAGGGGAAGTCACGGGGTACATTAATAGGTAAAAATGGCAACATATGTGTAAAGTATATAATATTGTTTTTGTGTGCTAATGTGTATATATATATATATATACGTGCATATCTTGTGGGTACATGTATTGAGAAATGTGACCCGGATAAGGAACCGGGGGATGAAATAATAAAAGTACCGAGGATGCTGAAATTTCTAGAGCATCGGTTGATAATGAGTCTGACTTATCGGGTCATAATAATGATAGTACCAAGTTAGATCTCCCGTTTGACATTAACCAGAAATATCTAGTAACCGTCACTCCCAACCAAAATTGATAAATCCCTCACCCTACCAACACCGGTACCGTATATCCTAATAACCCCATATGTTCACCCGAACCGCCGACCCTCACGTACGGACGGACCTGTACCTGAATCCATTCTTGTTCCATTAAAATAAAAATAAAATAATAATAATAAAATGGATAATAAATGAGCAGATAAAAATAATATATAGAAATATATATATGTATTGCTCACTCTCAAACATATGAGACACACTACCTCCAGATCGAGAATTACTGATTTTAGCAAACCTAGAACGCCTGAGGACATTGGCTGAGCAAGTGATAGAGTTTCCCATAATAGTAATTAATAATATTTGAAGGCAACCCATGTAGCGCGATTACCTTGAACCTTGCAACTCCCTATGTTAACCTTACATCCGTTAGATGCCTATACCCATGTATACTTGAATAGAATGATTACCCATACACAAAGAGGTGTTGGAATCATTATAGCATAGTTGGGTATTCGTTCGTAGGTGGTATACTGTGTATGCCGGATATACGAATAAACACGGATATTATAACACCGTGGTACATAATCGTTGATGCTCACAGTGAGCATGTGTCGGTTATGCTGACATGCAGAAGAATATTGAAATCAAGTATATTAAACATTAATCTTTGTTGAGAAAGATCTATATGCCAGTTGGTGACAAGGGTTATGAAATATATTTAAAACGTTAACCGATGTCAGGTTAAGTCCGTATGTTATTATATTGTGGGACATATATATATACTAGATACTGGTATGTGTAATTTGTATGATAATATTTGGGGTGTATGTGCACCTGTTGTTATGTTTGAGCTGGTAACGAGTTATACGGTGAGATTAGTATTGATTACTGCGTACGGGATGAGTACGGCAGATTGACATAAAAAGAGTAACTCCAATGATGGAGATTGATATGATTCAGTTGATTGCTCAAGGATAGCATATGATGATATCGAATGTTGTATCACAGATCACTGCTAGTGTTGATGCAAAGTTGATCGCAGGATTATAGATCGGGCAATCACATGATTATGAATATTTCAATCCTTAGTGGTATTACTAAGAGTGATAATGTCCCACCAAATACTATTATGACTACAAGTACTAGTTATAAACTAAACATGAATAGTAGTCGTAATGAATTAGATCCGGTATGAGGGATATGTTTGTTGGTTGTGTTAAGGAAATTATTAATAGTTGACTGATGGTAAAGGGAGGAATGGATTAGCGAGTGGATAAAAAAAAATCGAAATGGTTAAGGATGTTGGTAAGAGTCTAGAACATTGTGTAGTAAAATATGCTACAGATATGTTGGTAGATTATGATGTATCGTGATGAACACGATGGTACAAAATTATAATTAGAAAATTATTACTCAGATGATATGGTCAGAATTTAATATTCTTGTGCTAGAGTACTTTATTTCGAGTAATTAAGTTCAGAGATTGGAGACTGAGCTATGGAAGATATAAATGTTGTGTGCTGATCACTTAGAACACGCTAATCGTTTGAAGGAATTGTCATGTCTGGTAACATGGCTAATTACTCCTGAAACTAAGCGAAGTGAGCGCCATATTGGGGATTAACTCCATCGATAAGGAGTATAGTCAACCCTGTAAAATATACAACTTTTGGAAGGGTTGTGTCACAAGCCAACCTTGATATATTTGACTCTATGGGAAGCGGAATGGAAGGACGTTAGGTGAAACGTCGAGTGTTAAAGAAGAGAAGTGATAAAGGAAGAAGAATGTCGAGTGATAGTAGGCCACAGGTGTGGTAAAATGGACGTAATGCCACAATTGTAGAATCAAGTGAAGCCATGGGAACCGACAACCCCAACCCATTCGTGTACAACCACTCCGAACCCAACAACTTCAATAACAATCCATCCAAAGAAATCAAATTATGTCAAACAGTTGTACTTGCTATGAATGTGGCAGTACAGAACGTTTCAAGAGAAATTGCCCAAAGTGAACCAAGGTGTTGTTGGAAGATGAACCTCATGACAAGCATCAACCTCTGATCAAGCAAGGAGCCGTGCTTTTGTGAGTAATTCAAATAAAGCACGTCATGATCCAAAAGTGGTATTAAGTACGTTGTAGTTTTAAATCAATAGGCTTCAGTGATATTTTTACGGTCGTCGATAGAAGTTAGTTCCTGCTGACCTCCTATCATTCGGAAAGATACCGATTAGTGAAACTATAGAACCCCATACGGTAAAATCGCTAACGGTAAATCCCTAATGGTTAATTAAATTGTTCGGAATTGTCCTATTATTCTGAACGATTAACCTTTCCTTATTAACCTACGACCAGTAAAGTTAAGAAGTTGTGACGTAATAGTTAACGTGGATTGGCTAACTCAACATGAAGCTGAGATCAAATAGGACAAGAAGATGATTAGAAGCTCTCTTTCGGACGATGAAGCGATTAGATACAGAGAAAAGTGTACGGTATTATGTTACCACTCTAATCTCATCTTGAGATGTTATAATATTTACGACAAGAAGACGGGGTGTATTTAACAAACGCGATTGCCAAAGTATTCAAAAGAAAACATATAGAAGATGTTTCGGCGATACTTAGATATCCCGAAGTTTTCCCAGAAGAACTTCCTGGATTACCGCCAACCCGACAGGTCGAATTCAGAATCGATTTAATACCTCAAGCTGGCCCTGTTGCTAAAGCATCCTACCGACTTGCACCGTCCGAGATGCAAGAATTATTCAATCAGTTACAAGAATTGTTGGATAAGGTTTTATACGACCTAGTTAGTCACCATGGGGTGCACCAGAGTTATTTGGGAAATGAAGGACGGAAGTGTTAGGATATGTGTTGATTAGGGAGAATTGAATAAAGTGACGATCAAGAGTAGGTACTCACTTCTTCGAAGTGAATGATCTGTTTAATCAACTACAAGGGGCGATTTATTTAAAAAAAAAAAAAATTGATCTTAGATATAGTTATCACCAAATGAGAAATCCAAGAGGAGGACGTTGCAACAACAGTGTTTCGGACTCGCTACGGCCATTATGAATTCTTAGTTATGCCTTTCGGGCTAACAAATGCGCCGGCAGCATTCATGGAACTCATGAACCGAGTCTGTAAACTTTATTTTGACAAATTTGTCATAACATTCATTGATGATATTTTGATATATTCGCAACGTAAAGAAGAGCACGAACGACGATTAAGGAAAATTGTGGAAGTGTTAAAGCAAGAGGAGCTATACGCGAAGTTTTCGAAATGTGATTTTGAATAAAGAAGGCATAATCCCTTGGTCATGTTGTAAAGCAACGAAGATTTCACAAAGATCCAAATAAGATAGAAACCATTAAAATTGTGCCAAGCGCCGATTTTAAGTCTCCCCGATGGAGACGATGGTTTTGTCGCGTATTGTGACGCATCGCGTAAAGGGTTAGGATGTGTGTTGACGCAGTATAATAAGGTTATAGCCTATGCTTCCCGACAGTTAAAAGTACACGAGTAAAATTACACTACTCACGACTTAGAACTGAGAGCGGTTATCTTCGCACTTAAAATGTGGAGACATTATCTCTACGATACGAAGTGCACCATCTTCACCGATCATAAAAGTTTGCAGCACATATTTGATCAGAAGGAACTGAATATGAGGCAACGAAGATGGGTCGAGTTGTTAAGCGATTATGACTGTGACATCAGTTATCACCTTGGCAAGGCTAACGTCGTAGCCGATGCCTTGAGTAAGAAAGATCGGGATAAGCCATTGCGAGTGCGAGTGCTGGGGATGATAGTCCAGTCGAACCTTCGAACCTGATTCGAGTCACTCAACGTGAGGCGTTGAAAGAGGAACAATTGGAAAAGAAGGAACCTTACGGCAATGAGGAGAATTTCGAACAACGCGTGGACTAAATTCTCTATTTCAAAAATCGGGTTTGGATCCCGACCCTCCATGACCTTCGTGAATTAGTCATTGACGAAGCGCATAGATCGAAATAATCCATACATCCGGGATCGGATTTGACTATTGATGATACGGATATCTGAAATGATTTTTATTAATGGCCGAGTTTGGAGAAAGATATGGTTACGTGTGTTGGTGAATATTGAGTTATGCAAGAGATAAGGCTTCACACCGAAAACCCTAGGGAACGCCACAACGACAGAAAATTCGCCAATGATAGTGGGAATAAATTACAATGAATTCTTGCCCAAATTCCTGATGGTGAAATGATATCTCGTCGTGGAGTACCATTTTCAATGATCTCAGATCAAAATAGTCATCCTACTTCCATTATTGGAAGGCGGGTAAGGGAGCATCGAGAGCTTGAAGCTTTCTATGGGTGAAGTAATTATCACCAATTTGTTAAATTGAAAATGGGCGTCAATCAAGCCATAAGATTTGAATTGATTCGAGAAACAACCAATCGGATTTATAATATTTAAGACAAGTTGAAAGCAGCGCGTGATTGGCAAAGGGTTTATGCCAACGTTCAAAGGAAACCATTGTCACTGAATAGAGGTGACAAGGCATTTTAAGGCATCACCTTAGAAAGAGGTGATATGAGGTTTGGCAAAACCGAAAATAGCTTCTTAATATATTGGACCCCATGAGAACTATCTCCATGATTGGTCATTTAGTTTATCGATTAAAGTACTCCAGGGGCTAAGTACTATACATGATATTTTGCCATGTATACGGATTGAAAAGTGCCTAAGCGATGAGGCAACGAAAGTACTAGTAATAGAGGTACTCATAGAAGACATGCTTGATATCATAACTAATTCCGTAGAGATAGTAGACGGGGAAAACTAAACAGTTTGGACATACCAAGCTTTATTAATTAAGATTAAGTGGAATTCACAGCGAGGACCAGATTATACTTGGTAACGCGAGGGTGAATTCTGAAAGAAAAACCCCCACCTTTCTCTCGGAAGGGGATAGTGGGCGTGTAAAATTTCGAGGACGAAATTTCTTAACGGGGGGAGAATGTAACGATTCCGACGAAACCAGGTATACCCTAACCGGTAGACTGTAGTTACGTCATATTTAATGTCGGGTATATGAATTACCATAGTAATCATACGAGAATACATGGTTCATTGTATTGATTGTACGTGAATACATAATTCACCGTATTGAATATGCGATCAATCGATCGATAGTTATTGAAACCCGAATGAATCGAGGGTTCAATTATAGACGAGATATATGATATTTAGTGATGTTACGAAGTATTAAAGCTTGGGGATAAGTGAATTAAAGCTCAGAAAAAGGATTTCGATTTAATGGTACGTCGGTACGTTAAACGAAACCTTTATTACCAAACCGAGCAAGAGACGATCGATCAACCCGAAAAAGATGCACAATTATTAATACTATGATGTTTTAAGTTAATAAATGTCATGGTTTAAGTTTTAAAATCGGTTTTATATATATTTCATTTTTAAGCCGACAAACGACCGTTTTAGCCTCGTTTTAAGCCGAATTAAACGTTTAACCGAAAAACAAACTGGACCAGATTATCCAAAACATTATCCAGATTACGGAAATCGGAATGAGTGGCTAGAAATGAAGAAGTGGGTCCCACCCCACCTCCCCATTTGGACCGATCGGACCATAGGTCCTCATTCCCTTTATTATTTTCTCTTTTTCATCCAACACAACTCAACAATATTCAATTCCTCTCAACCTTTGAACTAAAACCCGAGATTCTAGCAAGAAAAACCGAGGTAAAATCGTGTTATTTACGTGTTCATATTCGTTTCTTGAATTGGTTTGCAAGAAAATGAGGTTTCAATGATGAAAACCGATTCTTGCATGATCAAGTGATTTATACGGGTTATACAAAGGATCTTGGTCCAAGAAAGGAGTTAAACGAATCAAAAACGAATTTTTACGGTTAAATCTTTGTTTTTGGAATCATAACCGAAACCATGAAAGAAATGGCTTGATCGTGAGTGTAACTTGCTTGGTATTGTGGTATGTTGGTTGTAGGTTCTGTATTTAGTGGTAGATAAGGCGGAAAGACGAGTTTGTAGCTTGTAGTGGCGGAAAACGAAAGGTATATTAGGTTATGTTCGGTTTTGGGAAATTTGGACAGATTGTTGATGCTTTAGAGTTAGGTCATGAAATTTTACAGAGGTGTTAAACACATGAAAATATGAGTTCTGTGAAGTTTTGGTAATTTTTGGATAACGGATGAATATTTGGTGAATTTAATGCTCGGTTTTGGCCAAAAATGGTGAAAAATAGTTAAATATCATGAAAAACTCTGGAAAATTGCAGATAAGCTTTTTATATCATGTACAAGTCACACTTAAAATTTGAGGTCCGTTGGAGAAGTCTAAGTAGGCTTTTCGGTTAAACAGGTTCTAGGGTTTTCTAGCTCGGTTTGATTTAAAAATAGCATGTAAAGAAGATTTTGGTTCTGGAAAAATTACAGGGGACTATGTGGATGGCAGGGGACATCCAGCAGAAATTTGGGATTTTTCTAAGATCGTTTGGTATTTACGACATATTTAGTGTTTAAATGGTGTTTAAAAATGGATAAATAAATTTTGAATATAAGAATTAATTCTGGAAATATTTTTATAAAATTCCCCACTATTAAAAAGTGATTTGTGCAAAATTTCAAGATCCGAGAGTTAACGGATAATTATTTGTGCTAATTATCAAACTTTTAAAGTTAAAACGCGTAAACCGGTGAAGTTTGCTTAAGCGAGCTGACTGGTGTATAAAAACCCTAAAAATGAACTATTTTCATATAAATGAGTTAAACAAGTAAAAATAAATCATCCGAAAATAATTCGGATGATTTGAGTAATTTTAACCTATTTTAACAGTTTCCGGTACGTTAAAGACGGAAACGGGAACCCGCGGCCAAACGGGGCGTCTAAACCGAGCTAAAATTTCACAACTTTACTTAAACTATCAGTCAACGACTATTTTCGGGTCGTGTGTGACCAAAATCATTTTTGAAACATGAAAACGGATAACCGTGCTAGGCACGCAAAACAAGAAAAACGATTAATAGTAGTTGTGACCATGGAACTCTAAACGACATCACGATCTGAGTCCGGAGAAGTGTTTCTGGGTTAACCTTGCCCCCAGAATGGGTACAGTGCTGGGTTAACAGTGCCCCCAGATGTACCGGATAACACGGTTAAAAGATTATATAAACAATAATTGTATAATAACGATCGTAGGGATCATATTACAGATTGGACGTGTTAATTGATAATGATTGTTGTTACCTGCTTGCATGTGCTAAGGTGAGTTTCACGAGCCCCTTTTTCTGAATTGTTTTCAAATATCTTCCCGAGGCGGAAAGCATATTACTATTGAAATGTTTAAATACATACTGAACGCATGGATTTGCGTGTATTTATAAATATTTGATTGTACGGGAATCGTACGGAATGGGTACAAGACTGGGTTAACAGTGTCCCCAGATGTCTTTAGAAGTGTTTCCGGGTTAACATTGCCCCCGGAGTGAGTACAGTACTGGGTTAACAGTGTCCCCAGGGGTTCCTAGAAGTGTTTCCGGGTTAACATTGCCCCCGGAGTGAGTACAGTACTGGGTTAACAGTGTCCCCAGGGGTTCCTAGATGTGTTTCTGGGTTAACATTGTCCCCAGAGTGAGTACAGTACTGGGTTAACAGTGTCCCCAGGGGTTCCTAGAAGTGTTTCCGGGTTAACATTGCCCCCGGAGTGAGTACAGTACTGGGTTAACAGTGTCCCCAGGGGTTCCTAGATGTGTTTCTGGGTTAACATTGTCCCCAGAGTGAGTACAGTACTGGGTTAACAGTGTCCCCAGATAATATTATATTTTGATATGGATTTATCATGGTTTACTCAAATTGTGAAACTCACCAACTATTCGTAGTTGACCCGTTTTCTCACATGCTTTTCAGGTACAACTAAGATAAAGTGATTGCTTACGTGCTAAGTGCTTGTTGTGTGTAAGATTTGCGTGCGGGATGTTGGGATACATTATAACAGATAGAATTATGTATCGTATTGTATGATGTGTGTATCACCTAGACGGTAATGAAATACGAGATAATGAAATTTTGAAGTATATTAATGCGTTCAGTTTTCTTTATAAACAATGTGGTTGATATCAGAGGTGTCTGTCGCATCCCGTTTACGTTTCCGCTGCGGTTGCGGGGTGTTACAGATATGATGTATAAAAAATCGGTACAGGTTGGGAAACATCCCCTTCTTAAATTTTCCCTCATGAACGTATCCCTGATAACCTATTGTTTCATGAAAGATTCTCAACAAGTGGTTGGTAGAAAAATGTACGGGAGCTTCCATATTATCATGCAATTGTAGGCTGGCCCTTATCAAATTTTCTGTTATTGTCACCTCATGCCCTGCCACAGTAGCCTCAATCCTTCTTCCAACTGTATCATCTATCAATTAAGTAGAGTTCAAGAAATCTAACTGATTATTTATGTATATGATTGGGCTTTCCGCCAGTGAAAATCGAAGATTTGAACGCTGCATCTGTCTAATCATCAGCTGAATAAGTCAGTTGTCATCAGTTACCTGGAGTATTATTTTTCATGAACGGATATGTCATATATGTACAAACATAGACAAGAACACATTCAAAGAAACAATTAGTCATTAAACTTCATAGCTTTAACATGCAATAAGTTATAATTTTAAGAAGAGATGAAATATAGTCTTTAAGAACCTGTTCTTCTAAAAATTGATAACCTGCACATAAAATAGAGATATCAGTAAACATGAAGTTAAAGCTCTAGACCCATATAACGAGTGTCAGAAATCATTTAATTGAAGCTTACCGCGTCGGATTAAGTTGACTGACAAATTTTGGTTAGGATTATGAACAAACGATCGGGATTCTGTGTAGCGAGCAAGTCGGCAATAATGCAAAGTGGAAAGAGGAAAAAGGGTGAAATGAAAAAATTATAAGTCCCCCTTATATAGTCTGTGGTGTACACATTTGAAAGTAGGTTTTAAATGAATTTTGTCATTTTGCACATGAATAAAGCCAAAAACCCAATTTTTAATGTACTAGTACAAAGCTTGCTCATTAAAGTACATTTCCAAAGCTTGCTCCTCCCAGAGTTTGTTCAGATATTTTAAAGTAATTAAAAATAAATAAAGTGGATAAGATGAAATAAGCTTACTCGATTATACAAGATTGGTCGAGAATTAAATCACAAGGTAAATAATCAAGTATAATTCATCAAATAGGCAACCTTACTCGGAATCAATAAAGAATCCAAAAATAATAACTTAGAGATATTTATAATTGTCAACCTTACTCGAATACCTTAATTTCACAAACCTTAATCGATTATACTAAGAAAAAACAATAAGTTAACTAATATTCCTACAAGTATTCTTTAAGGCAAAGTATACTCGAAAATACTTCAAGATTGCAAAGTGTGCTAGAGAGAACTTGTTATCCTTTGATATACAAGTGTGCTTTAAGCATACAGTGTACTCGGAAAGTGAAGTTTGCTTGAGATTTTCTGAAATAAACAAGTATGCTTGGAGAACACTTGGAATATTATATTAATAGACAAGTTTTATCTAAACATGAAGTTTGCTCGATAAACAAGTTTACTCGAAAACACTGGTAATTTCAGAAAATAACTTATATTTCAATTCAAATATATGAAGTATGCTTGACATTCACAAATTTCAATTAAACACCCAACTTTACTCGAAACAGGTATTTAAAGCATATTCATATAAGTATCACATAATCATCAGGTGTGCTTGATAAAGACAATTTTCTTAACATCCATGTTTACTCGAAAGTATAAAATCATCAAAGTGTACTCGATAATACATGAGTAGTTCTTTTCAAAGCCAAGTAATCAACAAGTTTGCTCGAATGAGTTTAAACTTTAAATAAAAAACACCTAATCTTGCTTGAAAGTTTAAAAACATCAAAGCTTACTCGAAATAACATATTCAGACATATTGAAGGTTAAAATGTAACTCTTTTTACTGTTTTCTCATTAAAGGTCAAAGTTTAAGAGCAAATGGTACATAATGAGATTAGATTTCAGTTATATCCTTCAACATTTATTTCTCTTTTATGAAATGATCTCATCATGGGATCATACTGATTAAGTCACTCTTCAATACTTCATTCTCAGCATTATTATGACAGATCAGGCATGTTAATAACATGTCTAGACTTAGCATGAATTTGATTACTTTGGTGATATGCTTAAGGTTCATTCAAGTGCATAATGCAAAAGTGGATAACACTTATTGTACTATGATGTCCCATATCTCTTCTCAAAGCTTATTTGTCTTTTTCCAGCTCACCCCAATTTGACTTCAACCCCCTGATATTTGGTTAAAATATTTTTCATGACAGAACAAATAAACTTTTCTTTATGAATTTTTCTTTTCAAAACATTTCAAACAATTGAGGTTGAACGTTGGACTTACATGCCGCGCAATACAGACTTACTAGCCATCCATTCAAGGCACTTATGACTTATAATGATGCCCCACCTTTGTAGTTCTAGTTTTAACCCTCTTGTTTGGTTTTCTTTCAAAATTTGTGAACATTTTTAACTTTTGGTTGATAATAAACTTTTGTTCACATTTATTTTTTGTCATATTTATTAGATGTTTCATTTGAGTGACCAAATACCAATAGGCTCGTGTATGACTGGATAATCACTTTCCTGCCTATCATTCAGAGAGATTTATATTGAAACATGCACTAATAGTTTATATCACCTCAGTTTTTACACATAATGGAAAGCAACCATCCATATTAATGACTGCACTAATAGTCTTTTTAGCCAATTAAGTTCATATGATTGACATAAATAATCAATCTACTATCATTTTTTAAATGGTTGGATCAATTTTCAATGAAAACCTTTTAAGCTTCTTTAAAGCTTTGAACTAAATAATCTTATCATATCTCAACATCATCAACTTGCTCAGTTTGTCAAAAATGTTTTGTGAAAATTTTTCTTGAAAAATATTCATTTGAGCATGCAATTTTAACACAAAGACATACTTTGACAGAAGCAAAGAGTAACATATTCAAGAACAACCAGAACATCAATGAAATGAATCAACACAAGCAGACTTAACATAATGTTCAATCAAGACAAGTTATGAAAATTCAGAAATACACATCATCACATCAGATTATCCACTCATAGTCACTGAATTCAAACCTAAGCATCATAGAAACCTAAGTCACACACATTTTTCATTCAAAGCACATAACAATTTAAACATAGACACAGATTCACAGATCAAACCGGACTCACTCATCAAGACCTTTCTAAAGATAGTCAGTTAGCACAGTGAGCACACATCATTAATCATACTTCATCAGAGTTTATCATTCCTAATTCTTTTAAAAGAAAGTGAAATCTAGTTCTATCTAGTGGCTTGGTGAACAAATCAGCCAATTTTTCACTAGTGTTAACTCTTTTCATTTCAATTAGACCTTTTTCATTATAGTCTCTAATGAAATAATGTCTGATTTCAATGCGCTTGGTGTTAGAGTCTTGGACAGGGTTCTTAACAATGAACAAAGAAGAAGTATTATCAATGAAAATATGAGTGTTCAAGTAATTCAAACCATAGTCCAGGAGTTGAATTTGAATCAAAAGGACTTGTGCATAGCAGACAGATGCAACAATGTACTCAGCTTCAGCAGTAGAGATTGACATAGTAGTTTGCTTCTTGCATTGCCATGACACTAGCCTGCCTCCCAAGAATTGACATCCTCCTGATGTAGACTTCCTACTTACGTTGCAGCCATCATAGTCATTATCAGTGTAGGAAATTAGATTAAAGGCATGGTTCTTTGGATAACATATCCCTAAATCAGGTTTTCCTTCAAATATCTAAAAATCCTCTTGACAGCAGTCATGTGAGACACTTTTGAACTTGATTGGAATCTTGCACACACTGAAATAGCAAACATAATATCAGGCCTTGAAGCAGTCAGGTACATCAATGATCCAATTTTGGCTCTGTATTCATGTTCATCAATAGGCTCCCCTTTTGCATCAACTATCTTCTTCTCAGGGGTGTCTATTGGTGTAGAATCAGTCTTCAATTCTTGACATTTGAACTTGTTCAAAATGTCTTGCATATACTTTAATTAACAAATGAATATGCCATCCTTTTTTTGCTGAACTTGTAAACTAAGAAAAAATTTCATTTCTCCAATTGAGCTCATGCAATATTTTGACTTAATAACTTTCTCAAACTCCAAGTACATCTGTTCATTTGTTGATCCAAAGATGATATCATCAACTTAAACTTGAAGTAGAAGTAAATCTCTTCTCTTTTTCTTGTAGAAGAGGGTCTTATCAATGGCTCCCCTGTGAAATCCATTAACAGGTAGGTTGTATGACAACTCATTATACCAAGCTCCAGGAGCTTGATGTAGTCCATGTAAAGCCATGTTCAATTTGTATACTCTATTAGGATACTCAGGATCAGCAAAACCTGGAGGTTGAGTGACATACACCTCCTCTTCTATTTTTCCATTTAAGAAAGCATATTTAACATTCAGTTGAAATACTCTGATGTTCTTTGAAGCAGCATAGGCTAGGAATATTCTGATTGCCTCTAGCCTTGCTAGTAGTGCAAACAATTCCTCAAAATCAATTTCTTCTTCTTGTAAGAATCCTAGTGCAACTAGTCTTGCTTGGTTCTTCATTACAATCCTTCTTTCATCCCTTTTGTTTTTGAAAACCCATTTGGTGCCAATTGCATACTATCACTTTGGCTTATCCACAACTTCCATACTTGTAGATTTTTTAATTGAGCTAACTCCTCTTGCATCGCTTCCACTAAACTTTTCTCTTTTAAAGCTTGAACTATGTTCTTGGGTTCAATTTGGATAGGAAGCATGAGTACAAACAAGTGTTTTTAGTTTTAGATGCGCTTCTTGCAACTCTTTCATGAATGTTCCCAATTTCATTTTCAGACTCACTATTGGTCACCTTCTCAGTGAAAGAATATTCATTGTTCTTCTCAACAACTTTTGACCATAATCTGTCCAAGTCAACATTCTATTTTAATGTTTCTTGAGGGATACTTGTATTATACAATGTATCATCAAAATCTTCTAGGTACAGCTTAAAATATTTGATTAAGTTTTCTAGATAAAATATCCATGTTGCTCCATCAACAGTGTTGAATTGACTTCCAATAAAAACCACATCTGAAGATTCAATCAAACTCAAATGATCTTTCATATAGACTCTATATGCCTTTGAGTGTGTGGAGTATCCAACAAAGAAACAATCCAAAGATTTAGATTAAAACTTTTTTAAATAATCCTTAGTATTCAACAAGCAGCATTTACAAGAAAACGGTTTGAGAAACTTGAAGTAGGGTTTTCCTTTAAACAAAATCTCATAAGGAGTTTTGTTTTAACTTTTGTTGAGAAGTACCATGTTCTGAACATAGCAAGTAGTGTTTATAGCTTCTGCCCAAAAAGTAGCAGGCAAGTAAGCATCTGCTAACATGGTTCTTGCTGCTTCTATTAGAGCTCTGTTTCTTCTTTCAGCAACTCCATTATGTTCAGGTGTTCTAGGGGCACTTGTTGATTCATCCATTACCCCATTTTTGAACTCAGTCCCATTGTCAATTCTCATCACTTTCACCCTTACATCCAATTGATTCTCTATTCTGGTTACACACCCTTTGATCAATTCAACAACTTCATCCTTGGAGTTCAGAAAATAAACACAAGTGTGTCTTGAAAAATCATCATTTATCACCAAGCAATATCTTTTCTTCCCAATAATAGGAACACACACAGGACCAAATAGATCCATATGAATCATTTCCAGTACTTGTTAAATTGAGTTTATAAGCTTTGCATTGTGCGAGGATTCGTGCTGCTTTCCCTTTTGACATTAAATGCACTTTTCTTCCATCTTGAACACTCTTTTTGGTAAACCAATGACATGTTCACCATTAAAAAGTTTGTTCATATTCTTCAAATTAACATGACAAAGCTTTCTGTGTCACAACTTTGTTTCATTGTTAGTGGCCTTTGACACAAAACAAGTTCCACCCCTAGAAATTGCATCTTTAATTCTCAGTTCATAAAAGTTTCCATTTCTAGAAGCCATGATCATAATCAAATAAGGAGGAATTACAAAATCAGGTTTGAGGATGAAACAGTGATAATCATCAAAATCAACCTTATGAACTCTATCACACATTTGTGATATGATCAATAGGTTATATTGTAATCCTTCCACATGGAACATATTATCAAAAGACACTTTTCCAATAGTGAGAATGCATTTCCCCACAATTTTCCATCAATTCTCATCACTCCCAAATGCAACTGGTCCATCAAACTTTTCCTCATTATTCATCAGTGACTTCTTATCACTGGTTATGTGCCTGGAACATCCACCGTTCGTATACCATACATCATTCACAGGTGTGGACTGTTATCATAGTTCTTGCAGCTTAAGTGAGTGTTCTGTATCTTCTTTCTGCTAACCATTTTGTTCAGGAGTTCTAGATGCACTGAATTGTTGAAGAATTCCTTCACCCCATTCTTGGACTCAGTACCATTGTCACTTCTCATAACCTTCACCCTCACATCTAGTTGGTTCTCAATCCTTGTCACACATCCTTTGATCAACTCAACAGCTTCATCCTTGGATTTCAGAAAATAAACCAAAGTATATCTTGAAAAATCATTAATGATCACCAAGAAATATCTTTTCTTCCTTATACTTGGAACACTCATAGGACCAAAAATATCTATATGAAGCATTTCGAGTACTTGTTCTATTGAGGTTACAAGCTTTTCTTTGTGATATGATTTGTGTTGCTTTCCTTTTTGACATGAAATGCACTTGTCATCCAGCTTGAACTCCCTTGTTGCTAAACCAATTATATGTACACCCTTAACAAGTTTGTTCATGTTCTTTAAATTAACATGACAAAGCTTTATGTGCCACAATTTTGTTTCATTTTCAGTGGCCTTTAACACAAAACAAGTTCCACCCCTAGAAAATACATATTTCATTCTCAGTTCATACAAGTTCCTATTTCTAGGAGCCATCATCATAATCATATAAGCGGGAATTACAAATTCTGGTTTGATGATGTAACAGTGTTAATCATCAAAAGCCAATCTTATAACCTTTATCACACATCTGTGATATGCTCAATAGGTTTTATTATAATCCTTCCACATAGAAAACATTATCAAAGGAAATTTTCCATTAGTGAGAATGCCTTTCCCCACAGTTTTCCCTCCATTCTTATCACTCCCAAATGCAACTGGTCCCTCAAACTTTTCTTCATAATTCACCAGTGACCTTTTGTAACATGTCAAATGCCTGGAACATCCACTGTTTATATACCATACATCATTTACTGGTGTGGACTGTTCCTACACAAATTAAAGAGAAGGAATCAGTTAAGTAATGATATACAAGCTGAATCAGCTTGCAAATCATTAGCAACATTAATACTTGTTGCATTTGGTTTGGGGTCATCATAAACAATCTCACATAAATCATCAGATTCATAACCATATTCAAACAAATTTCCAGCATTTGGATCTATGCTTGTGCATTCTTCAATGACATATTCCCTTTTCTCAACTAATACTTCTTTTGAACCCTCGGTTTCCACAAAAATCCATGTGGCTCAAACCCATGTTTCAGAAGAAATTTATCATCACCATTTAGTTCCTTTGACTTTTTCTTGAACACTTCCTTCTTACTTTTCTCTTCAAATCATGGTGACTTTTTTAACTCAACAGATTTTAGTTATTTAAAATCCGCATCTGGATTAATTTGATGGGTTTTCTATTCATTGGTGCTTTCTTCATTTAAGCCAATTCCTTATTCTTTTCTTTCTTGTGAACCGATTCAGTTTTCGTCTTACTTTTCTCTGCAACACTGTTTACTTGTTCATCAACCATCTTTTTACCCTTCTTCAAATATTCATTATACTTTTTCTTGTACAAACGAAAGTCGTGTCCAAACTTTATTGTGTCAGGGAAAAGAATTGGTATGAATATAAACCTGTCATTACAAGAATTAGTATGATGTCCATACACATCACAAATTTTACACCAAACTTGACCTTTGAAATTTTCATTTGAGTTTCCCTTCTTAAACCTCTCACTTGGACTTGGAGGATCAACTCCAATAGTCTTTTGGATAAAGAGACCATCATAGTTCATTGAGAAAGGTACAAATTCATCAATCTTTATGTCTTTTCTCTCAACTGAACTTTTGACAAAGATTAACTTTTCCATCTTGATTTGTTTGTCATCTTTGTTGCTTCTAAATCTTGACTGTCTTCTTTCATATTCTTCCATGCTTTCTACTTCTCCAATATCAAACAGTTCTTGGTTAGAGAAAACAAGATAAACAGGAATGAATAAGTCATCATTCTTCTTTCCATCTTCAGTTTTCTTGTTCTGTTTAACACTCTCCCTTCTTTGTGGTACTCTGTATGCATATTTTTCATTGTTCTTATTTGCCTTGGACCGCCACAAATATCAAAAGATTTTTGTTCCCTTCTAATTTTCTCATGATGCTTTCTCATCTTGGGAGTTAACTTTGGAAGCAGAGGAATCTTGTTCTTTGGTTCCTTCTTTAAACTTTCATTATTGAACTTTTGTCACTTGACAAAGTCATCTTCTAAGACTTGCACACCAACATAATTTCAACACTTATTTCAACAGCCTTCACTACAAACTCACCCTTGTCATCAACCTCAATCATCTTGTAATTTTCAACAAACACCTTTCTATCATCAAATACTTCTCTAAACTAATTAAGATAAGCATTCCTCATTTCCTTATTCACTCTCAATGAGTAATTATCATTAAAAGGTGGAGGAACAAGCTTATACTTATCCTCTTCCTTTATCTTTTTCAACTTGCCACGAAAACCAAGTTCTTCAGATAGTCTTCCTCAATTTGAAGTTGAGTATTTTTCAACTTCTCATCAAGATACATTTTCTTTAGTTCTTCAATTTCAGTGACATATCTTGATTGGATGATGTAACTATCCATACAATCTTGTTCCAAACTTTTGATTGCATTTTCTATCAAAGTGTCCTGGTTGTTGACAGTTGTAGCAAGTTGCTTTTGGCTTGTCAAAACCTATTCTGTCATTTAGACCGGACACCAAAGATCTTCCAGTTATATTGTATAGTCTCTTGCTTCCCAAGGCTAAGGTTGCAGCTTTTCACCTCAAATCCATATCTTCCAAGTCACCAGCATCAATTTATTCAAGATCATCTTGAACCACACTAGTATGAATCTGATTCTCAGCCACAAAAGCATTGTATGACTCCGTAACATTGAGAAGAGTTCTTGATACTCATTTCCATGATTCATATTTCCAGTATTATAGGGTGCTTGTCCATTAGCTACTAATGATGTATCATTATCATCCAACAGTTGAACATTGAATCAGGACTATCCACCTTGATTGCTTGGCTGACTAGCAACAAATACCCTTGGTGTTTCAACACAATATTCACTTGGTTCTTCAATGATTAGGACTTGTTGTTGGTTCTTTGTAGACAAGTTTCCCATAGGTGCAATAAGAGCATTGGCCACTTTGAAGTTTGGCATGTCTTTCTTAATCATGTTGTTCTCTATCATCTCTTGTTCTGCAGCTTGCTAAAAGCAGATCACATCATCAAGTATGAGGGCTGAAAAGTTGGGTCTCTGCTTGATGAATTTGCTAGAAGTGTACCACAAATCTATTCACAACAGATCAAAAGCTTCTTGTTAAGATCAAAATCAGTTATTCCAAGATATGTGGTTCTGATCTCATTCAAAATGGCCATAAATCTATTCAAAACATATCTTAGTCTTTCACCTTCTATGAACTTGAATCTGTCTAACTGCTGCTTCAGTCTATCCTTCTTGATGTCTTTGAGCTCTGTGTTCCCTTCAAACATTTCTACAATGGCATCAAACATGGTCTTTGCAATAGTGTGATGAGCCACACCAGTTAGTATTTCCCAAGATATACCTAGTTTCAGCATAGACAAAGCTATGTCATCTGTCTTTCAATAGTTTGGTAGTTGTTTATGCCATCTGGGACATAGGGTCCATTCTTGATAGAGTTCCACATCTCCAGATCATTGTAGCACACAACAGCTTCAAATTTGGTCTTCCGTTTGATATAGTTTTCCTATCCAAACAGCCAAGGAATCTTGTTAGTAGAAACCTCTTGCTAATCCAATGATCCAGACATATTTTTTGGTATTTTAAATAATTTTGGAATGGAAAAATTACTTAAAAAACTAAACAAAAATAAAAAAAATCTTAAACAATCTTGAAAAATAATCAAATTTGTGGACAAAATCTTTAGATCTGATGTATCTGGATGGATTAGAGCAAGATCTGTAATAAAGGAAAGAACTTTAATGTAGATTTGATTAAGAAACACTTTTAAACTACAACAATATTGTAGATATTAGAAAAATTAAAACAGGGCAACTGATGTCACAAACCAATGGAACAGTTGTCATTCTTCATCTTTAAAATTAACAATATTCAACAATAATTCTTCACAAATGCAGCAATATCAGCTCTGATACCATTTTTCGGTCCCGTATAGCTCACTAAATAGCACAATCACTCACTATTGTAACCCACACAAACATGTCGACAGGAAGATTATGATATACTGCTTTTGTGAAAAACCAAAGAATATTAATGAAGGAATCAATAATACTCTTAATATTTCTCAACAGACAGGAAAGTAACAAACACACAAAGTAACTCAAAATATTTCCATTTATATTATTAGGGATACAATGAATATTAGTTAGGGTTTCAAGGTGGAATGTTTGTATTCTTGGCAGCTTTTCCGTACAAGATAAAGACAGCCGTCAACTCACAATATTCGCTCAATGCCCGTTGTTGTCATAGGCGTGCCCTAAAGTTTCCTTTTATAGGCATACCGTGACACCTAACTTTCCTTCTAGATACCATTATGATTGATACTAAACATATTGTAACACCCCGTAACCGCAGCGGAAACGTACACGGGATGCAACAGACACATCTGATATCAACAGCATTGCTTATAAAGAAAATACCACTACATTAATTTATAACATATTACATTGTTGCGAGTTGCGTTACTGTCTAGGTGTTACACACATATATTACCAATAAGATATTAATGTATATTCATTACAAAATACAGAGCAGCAAGCTTCCAACAGGTAGCACAGATAGTTAAGCACATATCAATCATTCCAACCTGGGCATACCTAGAAAGCATGTAAAGAAAACGGGTCAACTACGAATAGTTGGTGAGTTTCACTAATTTAAATAAACCATAGATCAGTATAAAAATCATATGTTAACGATGAAATTATGCTAAGCCCGTTAATGAAAACTCTATTAACCCAAAAACACATTAAATGACCCCTGGGGACACTGTTAACCCAGAACATATCCAATAACCCCTGGGGACACTGTTAACCCAGTACATATCAAATAACCCCTGGGGACACTGTTAACCCAGCGCATATCAAATACCCTCTAGGGACACTGTTAACCCAGAACCATATCCAATAACCACTGGGGACACTGTTAACCCAGAACCATATCCAGTAACCTCTGGGGACACTGTTAACCCAGAAACATATCCAATACCCTCTGGGAACACTGTTAGCCCAGAAATATATCCAATAACCCTCTGGGAACTAAGTTACCCCAGAACAATTCCACCCGATAAACAAATTATCTATTCTATGCATCATACCATATATATATATAAAAATATACAAGTGTTTCCATACGATCGGTATGTACTTAGATAATTTAACACAATCATGCTTTCCGCCCCGGGAAAATATTTAAAACAGTTCATTAAAAGGGGCTCGTGAAAACTCACCTATTTGTGAGTCTGAGGGTAATACAATGAACAGCTACGTGCCTGGATCTGTAATATAATATCTAGTCGTTACTATATAATTCCCATAAACTAAATCCGTATTAATCGGTACATCTGGGGACATTGTTAACCCAGTACTGTACTCGATCCGGGGACAATGTTAACCCCGTGACACTCCTAAGGACTCAGATTGTGCCATTACTTAGAGTCGGACGGTCAAAATTATCATTTTTATGTTTTCCTTGATTTGCGTGCCTAGCACGGTCATCCGTTTTTAGTTTCAACAATGCGTTTATTCACACTTAACCCAAAAATGGTGTTTGACGGTTATTTTAGTTAAAGTGATGAAATTAGAGCTCGGTTTGACACCCCGTTTGGCCGCGGGGCCCGTTTCCGTCATTTAGGTGCCGGAAACAGTAAAATCGGTAAAATTACCCAAATCATCCGAATTATTTTCGGATGATTTATTTTTACTTATTTTACTTAGTTTTATGTAAATGGTCCATTTTTAGGTTTTTATATACCAGTCAGCTCGCTTATGCGAGTTTTGCCGGTTTACACGTTTTAAGCTTTAAATATTTGTTTTTATGTTCATTTTAGCACAAATAATTACCCGTTTAGTCTCGGGTCTTGAAATTTTGTACAAAACTTATTTTGACAGAAAGAAAATTTTACAAAATTTTTCCAGATTTATTTTCTTATATTTACATTTATTTATCTATTTTTAAACCTTATTAAAACACTAAATATGTCAAAAATACCAAAAGACTTTAGAAAAATCCCAAATTTTTCTGGGATGATCCTTGCCATCCTCATAACTCCCTGGAATTTTTCCAGAATTTAAAACTCATTTTTGAAGCCATTTTCACCCAAAACCGAGCTAGAAAGCCCTAGAACTCGTTTCACCGAAAAGCCTACTTAGACTTTTCCAACTGAGCTCAAATTTTGTGGGTGACTTTTATATGTTATAAAAAACTTATCTTAAATTTTCCAGAATTCTTCATCAAGTTTAGCTATTTTTCACTATTTTTGGCCAAAACCGAGCATTAAATTCACCAAATATTCATCTTTTATCCAAAAATTACCAAAAATTCACAGATCTCTTATTTTCATGTGTAGATCATCTCTGTGAAATTTCGTGACCCGACTCTAAGCGTGCTACAATCTGTCCAAATTTCATAACCACACGAAAACCGAACTATCTTGTGTTTTCTAGCTTTAGATCGCAAGGATCTCGGTTTCTAGCCTTTGCTAGCCGCTAGATACAACACTTACAAGCACAATAACACTATACCAAGCAAACTATACCAACAATCAAACCATTTCTTTCAAAGTGTCGGTTTTTATGTAAAAACAAAGGTTTTAACCGTAAAAATCCGTTCTCGACTCTTTTTACTCATTTCTTGTACCAAGATCCTTTGTATAACATGTATACATCTCTTGATCATGCAAGAGTCGGTTTCATCTCGGGTTTTCACCCATCTTTCACATGGAAACTCATTTTTACAAGATTTCAACCGTAAAAATTCATTCTAAACACTTTTAACTAACTACTTGGATCAAGATCCTTTGTATAACTTGTATACATCCCTTGATCACACGAGAATCGGTTTCATCTCGGGTTTTCACCCATCTTTCACTTGGAAACTCATTTTAACAAGATTTTAACCGTAAAAATTCGTTATAAACTCTTTTAACTCATCACTTGGATCAAGATCCTTTGTATAACTTGTATACATCACTTGATCATGCGAGAATCGGTTTCAACTCGGGTTTTCACCCATTTTACATTTGAAACCTCCTTTTCTCAAGATCATGAAGTTAGAAAACAAAATTCAAGCTTAAAAACATATGTTATACCTTCAAATCTTGGTTAGAACTCAAGAATATTGGATGAATGTTGAAAGAGTTGAGAGCTTTTGAGAGAATTGGTGTGAAAGAAAAGAAAAAATGGAATGTGTGTGTGTATAAACAAGGCCGGCCATATGGTGGTGTGTGGGGGGGCCCACATCTCAAACCATGGCCACACATTTGGATTACACAATCCGGATAATGTTGTGGATAGTCTGGTTCAGTTCGTTTCTCGTTTAAACTCGTAATTCGGCTTAAAACGAGCCTAAAATGGTCGTTTTTCGGGTTAAAATAAAATTTACATAAAACTGATTTAAAAACTAAAAAAAAAACTCAACCATAACATTAAAACATCATATTGTCGGTATTTGTGCATCTTTTTCGGTTTGATCGATCGTCTCTTGCTTGGTTGATGTTAAAGGTTTCGTTTATCGTACCGACGTACTAATAAATCGAAATCCTTTTTCTGTGCTATAATTTACTTATCCCGAAGCATTAATACTTCGTAAATATCACTAAACATTATATACTTTGTCTATAATGTAATTCCCGATTCGTTCGGGTTTCAATAATCGTTCATTGGTTAATTGTAATTACAATACGATTCACTATATAATCGAGTATGATTCGTACTATGAATCATATATACTCGTATATACGTACTATAACTCATATAATCAATATTTAAATGACACGTAAATAGTATATACCGGCTAGGGTATACCTGGATTTGCCGGAATCGTTACATTTTCCCCCCCGTTATAAAAATTTCGTCCTCGAAATTTTACGCGTCAACTACTTCCTTTTGAGGAAATAGGTGGGGGTATTTCTTCCGAAATTCATCCTTTCGTTCCCAAGTAAATTCTGGGCCTCGTTGCGAATTCCATCTAACTTTAACCAACGAGATCTTATTGTGTCTAAGTTGCTTGATTTTACCGTCCACTATTTCGATGGGCTCCTCTACGAAGTTGAGCCTATCACTTATTTGAACACCCTCTAAGGGTAACACCGATGTCTCATCCGCCAGACATTTTTTCAAATTTGACACATGAAACACGTTATGAACTGCACTTAGTTCCTCAGGCAGTTCTAGTCGGTAAGCTACCGGACCGATCTTTGCAGTGATGCTGAATGGTCCAATGTATCTAGGGGCCAACTTCCCCGCCTTTCCAAATCTGACCACTCCTTTCCAGGGTGATACTTTCAGATATACTTTTTCACCCTTCTCAAATGACAACGGTTTTCGACGGGTATCGGCATAACTCTTCTGCCGATCCCGCGCGGCTTTCAAGTTGTTCTTAATTTCAAGAATCTTGCTGGTCGTCTCCTGGACCAGATCCGATCTAATGACCTGCGAGTCTCCCACTTCAGACCAGCAAAGTGGTGATCGGCATTTCCGCCCATACAATGCTTCATAAGGTGCTGCCTTTATACTGCTATGGTAACTGTTATTATAGGAAAATTCAACGAGTGGGAGATGTTGATCCCAATTTCCCTTAAAGTCCAGTACGCAGGCACGAAGCAAATCCTCCAAAGTTTGAATGGTCCTCTCAGACTGACCATCGGTCTGAGGGTGGTAAGCTGTGCTTAGGTCAATACGTGTTCCCAACGCTTCTTGGACAGCTTGCCAAAGTTTGGAGGTGAAATGGCTATCCCTATCGGAGATGATCGAGATGGGGATGCCATGACGAGACACTATTTCATTTATATAAATTTGCGCAAGTCTCTCGGTGTTATAATTATTTCTAATTGGAATAAAATGTGCCGATTTGGTTAATCGATCCACGATTACCCAAATTGCATCATGACCTCGGGGCGTCTTGGGGAGATGCGTCACAAAATCCATTGTGATTTGCTCCCATTTCCATTCGGGAATCTCCGGTTGTAGTAACATCCCTGAGGGTTTCTGGTGTTCCGCCTTAACCCTCGCACACGTCGTACACTTGCCGACGTAGGTGGCTATATCCTTTTTCATACCCGGCCACCAGTAAAATTCTTTCACATCCTTGTACATTTTATCTGATCCCGGATGTATGGAATATTTCGATTTATGCGCTTCATCCATGATCAAATCACGAAGGTCATGGAGGGTCAGAATCCAAACCCGACTTTTGAAATAGAGAATTTCGTCCACACGCTGTTCGAAATTCTTCTCATTCCCGTAAAGTCCTTCTTTATCCAATTGGTCCTCTTTCGACGCCTCGCGTTGAGCGACTCGAATCAAATCCGAAAGGCTCGATTGGACTACCATTCCTAACGCTCGCACGCGTAGTGGCTTAACTCGATCTTTCCTACTCAAGGCATCGGCTACAACGTTAGCCTTGCCGGGGTGATATCGGATGTCACAGTCATAGTCACTTAGTAACTCGACCCACCTTCGTTGTCTCATATTCAGTTCTTTCTGATCGAATATGTGCTGCAAACTTTTATGATCAGTGAAGATGGTGCACTTTGTACCGTAGAGGTAGTGTCTCCAGATTTTAAGTGCAAAGATGACTGCTCCCAGTTCCAAGTCATGAGTAGTGTAGTTTTTCTCATGAACTTTCAACTGTCGAGACGCATAGGCTATGACCTTTTTATTTTGCATCAACACGCATCCTAACCCTTTACGGGATGCGTCACAATATACAACAAATCCATCGTCTCCGTCGGGGAGACTTAAGATTGGCGCTTGGCACAATCTTTGTTTTAGCGTTTGAAACGCCGTTTCCTGCTCTTCACCCCATTCATACTTCCGATCCTTTTGAGTCAGGAGGGTTAAAGGTTGGGCGATGCTGGAAAAGTTCTCTATAAATCGACGATAGTATCCAGCTAAGCCTAAGAATTGGCGGATTTCCTTTGGAGATTTGGGCGCTTGCCAATTCTTAATTGCTTCAACCTTACTCGGATCAACGTGTATTCCTTGGTGGTTTATAACGTGACCGAGGAATTGCACCTCTTGTAACCAGAAGTTACACTTGGAGAATTTTGCAAATAACTTCTCCTGATCCAGGAGCTCTAAAACTAACTTTAAGTGTTGCTCGTGCTCTTCTTTACTCTTTGAGTAAATCAAAATATCGTCAATAAATACAATGACGAATTTGTCAAGATAGGGTTTACAGACTCGGTTCATGAGATCCATGAACACTGCTGGCGCATTTGTTAGTCCAAAAGGCATAACTAAAAATTCATAGTGGCCGTAGCGAGTCCGAAACACGGTTTTTGGGATATCCTCCTCCTGAATTTTAACTTGGTGGTATCCCGATCTAAGATCAATCTTTGAGAAATAGCTCGCACCTTGTAGTTGGTCGAACAAATCATCGATCCGGGGAAGAGGATACCTATTTTTGATGGTTAACTTGTTCAATTCCCTGTAGTCAATGCACATTCGAAGGCTTCCGTCCTTCTTTTTCACAAATAGTACAGGTGCACCCCACGGGGAATAGCTGGGACGAATAAATCCCTTATCCAACAATTCCTGCAACTGGTTGGATAGTTCTTGCATCTCGGACGGTGCAAGTCTGTAAGGGGCCTTAGCAACAGGGCCGGCTTGAGGTAATAAGTCGATTCTGAATTCAACTTGTCGGGTTGGCGGTAATCCAGGAAGTTCTTCTGGGAAAACTTGTGGAAATTCGCGTACCACGGGAATATCGTCCACTCGTTTTTCCTCAGAATCAGTGGCCGTCAGGCTCGCTAGATACGCCACACATCCCTGACGCATATATTTTAGCGCCTTGAGGTGAGATATAAATGGCATCATATTGCCCGATTTATCACCCTGCACTAACACTTCTTCGTCATCCGACACCCGGATTTTGACGAGTTTCTTTTCACAATTTATCTCTACCTTGTTGCGTGCTAACCAATCCATTCCCACTATCACATCAAAACTACCCAGTTCTACAGGTAACAAGTCAATCAGGAAGGATTGTTCGTTTAGAATAAAAGGACAATTCCGAACAATTTGATTGACTATCATGGTCTTACCGTTAGCAACTTCTACGGTATAGGGTTCTATGGATTCACTAACCGGCATGTTTGCTAATGACAGGAATTTAACGGAGACGAAACTTCTATCAGCACCCGTATCAAATAATACAGAAGCGTAATGGTCAGAAACAAGGAATGTACCTGTCACTACGCTGGGGTCCTGACGTGCTTCGCTCGCCCCTATCACGAAAGCTCGGCTTCTCGCCGGGTTGGACGACGATGCCTGGCCCGCGGGTTGCCGCCCATTTCTTCCTTGATTCAGCTTCGGACAGTTTTTCTTGAAGTGATCTGTGCTACCGCATTCGTAGCAAGCACGGCTGGTGGTCACCAATTGGTTTCCTTGTGGGTTTTGCTGTTGGGTTGGTTGGTTCCTAAATGATTGCGCACGGATAGGTTGCGGTTGACGGTTCAAGTTGTTCAAGTTTGTCCTACAACTGGGTGCGTAGTGCCCAATCCTGCCACACCGGTGGCACACCACCTCTTTGCACACGCCACCATGGTGGTAACCACATTTCCCACATTTAGGAAACGTTCCCCTCTGCGGTTCTTGCCTTCCGCCCGAACTAGTCATGGCGTAGTTCTGGGCAGTGGGTCTAGCACGTTTACCTTGCTGCTTCTCCCGGATCCTATTGTCATACGTACCTCGCTTTCCTCCAGCCGACTCTCCTGTCGCCTTTAGCGATCCACTCCTTAAGAAATCATACGTGACAATACCAGCCTGTGTCACTGCACCCTCATACGTCTGGTGTCCTCCCGCGTTAACTATACTCCTCACTACTGGAGTAAGTCCCCAAATATAACGTTCCACCCTCTTTGACTTTGGGGTGACCAACCACGGCACTAATCGTGACAGTTCATTAAACCGGTTGGTATATCCCAAGTGGTCCGCCCCCTGCATTTCCAGGTTCCACAACTCATGTTCCAGTTTCTGCAATTCATTCTTTGGGCAGAAATGTTTCAAAACAAGATCCTTAAGCTCTGCCCAGGTCATGCGGTTTGTCGCCGCCTGACCTCGAGTCTGTACTATGGTGTTCCACCATGTCAAAGCATGGTCTGTGAACGTACAGGTGGCGTACTTAACGACACAATCCTCGGGACAGTTGCTGATATTCACCACTGATTCTATTTTCTCTATCCATTTCACTAACCCATTCGGTCCTTCCGACCCGTTAAACTCTAAAGGCTTGCATAACATAAAGTCCTTGATTGAACAACCCCTGGATGGTCCAGTGCGGTTGGTCTCTACGGTAGGTATAGGGCCATTACTGTCTGTAGCGACCACCGTAGGCGGTGCATCATTACTCGGAATCGTGTTATCAGTAGGTGGAGGATTAGCATTATGTTCCCCGCCATTATTTATGGGCGTTTGATTGCTCGGAGGGGTTGGATTGGTTGAGTTATTAATACTGGCGGCGATGCGCGATACTATATCCGGTATCGCCGCCTCCAACTGTTGAGCAATCAAACGGCTCACATCTACTTCCGATATTTTCGTGGATCGTTTCGGTGCCATTCTACACAATCATCAAAGAAATATATATAATCAATACCATCTCAAAACATAAAACACAATACATATTTCATTCATTAGTAAACATTGATTCATATTACACAAACATCAGTTTACATACTTTCAGTCAACATTACATAACTAGTTTTATTACAAGGGCCCTATGTCGGTATCATCTCGACATAACCCGTAAAGGGGTTAGTGCTTGAATGATACCCAAAAGTATCTATAGTGATATGCCCTACAAGAGACCCACCCTAGGGGCCAGTGGTTGTATCATAACTAACCAAGATTCACTCCGTGTTAGTATCACCACTAACTACTTACACAGAGTATCAAAAAGAAAATGGTCCCTGACTAACCCCATCCAAACATAACTACTAAACACGGTGGTATGCCCACCACATCATCACTGCCACCATCGCCACCACTACTGCCACCACCCCCCGGAGCCACGCCTCTAACCGCTGAACCATCATTAGGGAGTACGAGCTCTCCCTGGTCAACCGGTCGATTGCATACTGGCAATCCAGTATGCGGTCACCAAGGTACACTCGTCTCTGTACCCCCACGGTCAGGGCGGCTGAGTGCTCATTTACTTGCTCTGTGAGCACTCGTAGCCAGGCCACCGCCTCCCGCTCCTGTCTGGGAAGGCCCCAGACAGGTAGAGCCATCGGCTCGGGCTGGGATGAGGACTCTCCCCGACGAGTAGCAGGTCGGGGTGGGGGAGAGGTCGGTGGGACACGCGGAATGCTGATCCGCGCCGTAAGGCGGGGACCAAATCCCGGAGGAACAGAGGTGGCCTGCGGTGCGAGGGGAGTAGGGGATCTGACGATCCGGGCCGGGGAGGACTGACTCGAGCTCCTGTGACTCGCCTCGCTAGGCTCGGAGTCGGATGACACGTGTAAGCTCCCGGAGTTTCCGGGGCTAACCTCCTCCGGATCCACCTCTACAGATAAGCTATGCGGGCTTGACATTTTTTTACCTGCACACAAGTTAACAAGCATATAGTTCTTTTCATAGTGTAATTCATAATCAAATTAATACATACTTATTTATACAACTTTACCACATAATATATTATCATATATTTACACATATGTTGCCAATTTTACCTATTTAAGTCCCCCGTGACTTCCCCTGAATTCCCTCGTGCAGACAAGTCTGTTATTATGTTCCGGACCATAATAACCCACTTGTCCATCCAAGTTCATCCCGATATCGTCACAATATATTATTAGTTGATATTCAGATCCTATAATACTTGAGCTACTGGTTATATTTTAGGTATCTTTTAAAGACATCCTAAATCTTTATAACCAATGGCTCTGATACCAAGTTCTGTAACACCCCGTAACCGCAGCGGAAACGTACACGGGATGCAACAGACACATCTGATATCAACAGCATTGCTTATAAAGAAAATACCACTACATTAATTTATAACATATTACATTGTTGCGAGTTGCGTTACTGTCTAGGTGTTACACACATATATTACCAATAAGACATTAATATATATTCATTACAAAATACAGAGCAGCAAGCTTCCAACAGGTAGCACAGATAGTTAAGCACATATCAATCATTCCAACCTGGGCATACCTAGAAAGCATGTAAAGAAAACGGGTCAACTACGAATAGTTGGTGAGTTTCACTAATTTAAATAAACCATAGATCAGTATAAAAATCATATGTTAACGATGAAATTATGCTAAGCCCGTTAATGAAAACTCTATTAACCCAAAAACACATTAAATGACCCCTGGGGACACTGTTAACCCAGAACATATCCAATAACCCCTGGGGACACTATTAACCCAGTACATATCAAATAACCCGTGGGGACACTGTTAACCCAGCGCATATCAAATACCCTCTGGGGACACTGTTAACCCAGAACCATATCCAATAACCTCTGGGGACACTGTTAACCCAGAACCATATCCAGTAACCTCTGGGGACACTGTTAACCCAGAAACATATCCAATACCCTCTGGGAACACTGTTAGCCCAGAAATATATCCAATAACCCTCTGGGAACTAAGTTACCCCAGAACAATTCCACCCGATAAACAAATTATCTATTCTATGCATCATACCATATATATATATATATAAATATACAAGTGTTTCCATACGATCGGTATGTACTTAGATAATTTAACACAATCATGCTTTCCGCCCCGGGAAAATATTTAAAACAGTTCATTAAAAGGGGCTCTTGAAAACTCACATTTTTGTGAGTCTGAGGGTAATACAATGAACAGCTACGTGCCTGGATCTGTAATATAATATCTAGTCGTTACTATATAATTCCCATAAACTAAATCCGTATTAATCGGTACATCTGGGGACATTGTTAACCCAGTACTGTACTCGATCCGGGGACAATGTTAACCCCGTGACACTCCTAAGGACTCAGATTGTGCCATTACTTAGAGTCGGACGGTCAAAATTATCATTTTTATGTTTTCCTTGATTTGCGTGCCTAGCACGGTCATCCGTTTTTAGTTTCAAAAATGCGTTTATTCACACTTAACCCAAAAATGGTGTTTGACGGTTATTTTAGTTAAAGTGATGAAATTAGAGCTCGGTTTGACACCCCGTTTGGCCGCGGGGCCCGTTTCCGTCATTTAGGTGCCGGAAACAGTAAAATCGGTAAAATTACCCAAATCATCCGAATTATTTTCGGATGATTTATTTTTACTTATTTTACTTAGTTTTATGTAAATGGTCCATTTTTAGGTTTTTATATACCAGTCAGCTCGCTTATGCGAGTTTTGCCGGTTTACACGTTTTAAGCTTTAAATATTTGTTTTTATGTTCATTTTAGCACAAATAATTACCCGTTTAGTCTCGGGTCTTGAAATTTTGCACAAAACTTATTTTGACAGAAAGAAAATTTTACAAAATTTTTCCAGATTTATTTTCTAATATTTACATTTATTTATCTATTTTTAAACCTTATTAAAACACTAAATATGTCAAAAATACCAAAAGACTTTAGAAAAATCCCAAATTTTTCTGGGATGATCCATGCCATCCTCATAACTCCCTGGAATTTTTCCAGAATTTAAAACTCATTTTTCAAGCCATTTTCACCCAAAACCGAGCTAGAAAGCCCTAGAACTCGTTTCACCGAAAAGCCTACTTAGACTTTTCCAACTGAGCTCAAATTTTGTGGGTTACTTTTATATGTTATAAAAAGCTTATCTTAAATTTTCCAGAATTTTTCATCAAGTTTAGCTATTTTTCACTATTTTTGGCCAAAACCGAGCATTAAATTCACCAAATATTCATCTTTTATCCAAAAATTACCAAAAATTCACAAATCTCTTATTTTCATGTGTAGATCATCTCTGTGAAATTTCGTGACCCGACTCTAAGCGTGCTACAATCTGTCTAAATTTCATAACCACACGAAAACCGAACTATCTTGTGTTTTCTAGCTTTAGATCGCAAGGATCTCGGTTTCTAGCCTTTGCTAGCCGCTAGATACAACACTTACAAGCACAATAACACTATACCAAGCAAACTATACCAACAATCAAACCATTTCTTTTAAAGTGTCGGTTTTTATGTAAAAACAAAGGTTTTAACCGTAAAAATCCGTTCTCGACTCTTTTTACTCATTTCTTGGACCAAGATCCTTTGTATAACATGTATACGTCTCTTGATCATGCAAGAGTCGGTTTCATCTCGGGTTTTCACCCATCTTTCACATGGAAACTCATTTTTACAAGATTTCAACCGTAAAAATTCATTCTAAACACTTTTAACTAACTACTTGGATCAAGATCCTTTGTATAACTTGTATACATCCCTTGATCACACGAGAATCGGTTTCATCTCGGGTTTTCACCCATCTTTCACTTGGAAACTCATTTTAACAAGATTTTAACCGTAAAAATTCGTTATAAACTCTTTTAACTCATCACTTGGATCAAGATCCTTTGTATAACTTGTATACATCACTTGATCATGCGAGAATCGGTTTCAACTCGGGTTTTCACCCATTTTACATTTGAAACCTCCTTTTCTCAAGATCATGAAGTTAGAAAACAAAATTCAAGCTTAAAAACATATGTTATACCTTCAAATCTTGGTTAGAACTCAAGAATATTGGATGAATGTTGAAAGAGTTGAGAGCTTTTGAGAGAATTGGTGTGAAAGAAAAGAAAAAATGGAATGTGTGTGTGTATAAACAAGGCCGGCCATATGGTGGTGTGTGGGGGGGCCCACATCTCAAACCATGGCCACACATTTGGATTACACAATCCGGATAATGTTGTGGATAGTCTGGTTCAGTTCGTTTCTCGTTTAAACTCGTAATTCGGCTTAAAACGAGCCTAAAATGGTCGTTTTTCGGGTTAAAATAAAATTTACATAAAACTGATTTAAAAACTAAAAATAAAACTCAACCATAACATTAAAACATCATATTGTCGGTATTTGTGCATCTTTTTCGGTTTGATCGATCGTCTCTTGCTTGGTTGATGTTAAATGTTTCGTTTATCGTACCGACGTACTAATAAATCGAAATCCTTTTTCTGTGCTATAATTTACTTATCCCGAAGCATTAATACTTCGTAAATATCACTAAACATTATATACTTTGTCTATAATGTAATTCCCGATTCGTTCGGGTTTCAATAATCGTTCATTGGTTAATTGTAATTACAATACGATTCACTATATAATCGAGTATGATTCGTACTATGAATCATATATACTCGTATATACGTACTATAACTCATATAATCAATATTTAAATGACACGTAAATAGTATATACCGGCTAGGGTATACCTGGATTTGCCGGAATCGTTACACATATTCAAACGTATTACAAAACATTCTAAGTTCTCGTCTAAATGTTTTATCTCGCAAATAGAATCAAATACCTATAAACAAGCGTTGAAAGTAGAAAGCTGAGTCAATGCGATGTAAGAGGAGTTATTACAGTTTGAAAAACTAGGTGTGTGGAAACTTGTTGATCTATCTAAATACAAAAGGGGTATAAATACCAAGTGGGTTTTCAAGTGTAAAAGGGATGAAAACGGAATCATTTTCAGAAACAAAGCTCGATTAGTGGTTCTTGGATTTTATCAAAGGGAAGGAATCGACTACAATGAAGTCTATGTTCCTATGGCTACACTTGAAGTAATCAGAATTTTATTGGCTTCTGCATCTTGGAAAGGATTCAAGGTTTATCTGCTAGATGTGAAGTCTGCTTTCCTTAAAGGCAAATTGGGTGAAGAAGTCTATGTGGGACAACCATCAGGGTTTGTCGATCCGATCTACAAAGACAAGGTGTACTTGCTAGACAATGGTCTTTACGGATTACATCAAGCCCCGAGAGCTTGGTATGAAACATTTTCTCAACATCTGTTCGACAATAGCTTTGTTCTTGGCACCGTCGATTGTATACTCGTCACAAAGGAAGTAGATAGTCATTTACTGATAGTCCAGGTCTACGTTGATGATATCATCTTTTGGTCGAAAAACGATGTTCTGTGCAAGGAATTCGAGGTTGTTATGAAATCGAAGTTTGAGATGAGCGCAATGGGAGAATTTGAGATTTTCTTGAGTTTACAACACGAACAAATGTCTGACGGTGTCTTTATTCTCCAGACGAAGTATGTCAAGGATATATTAGAGAAGTTCAATATTGCTGACTCAACGCCGATCAGCACTCCTACCTCTTAATCATGGAATTGGTCCTGATCACACCGGGGAAAAGGTTGACGAGACACTTTACTATTCTATGATTGGCTCTCTTATGTATCTCACCGCATCAACGCTAGACATCAGGTAACCTACCTGTTTTGTGTGCTCAATATTAATTCAATCCAAAAGTCTCTCACTTGACGTTAGTCAAGCGGATACTTCGGTATCTAAATGGATGTCCAGGGGTCGGTCTTTGGTATCCAAGAGACGATGTTTTTGAGCTAAGAGCCTAATTTGATTCAGATTATGGAAGCTGCAAGTGAATACTAGTCTAACACCGCTGGTTGTCAACTTTTTGGTTACAGTGTCAGGACCGATCAGTCAACACAACAATCAGTCACGTAACCAACAACAACGTGTTGACAAGACGGTTACGGGTTCTGCTTTTGTGAAGATCCATTGAATATTAAAGGCTGAACCAGTAATACTCAAATTGTTGCTAAAAAATAGAAATGTAGGAAACGCACAAAGTAACTCAAAAGATTTCCATTAATATTGTGAAGGATATAATGAAAATCGATTAGGGTTTCTAGGTGGAATGTTTGTATTCGTGGAAGCTTTTCCATACAAATATATTCTTTTTTAGGAAATGGCAGCCGTCAAATCACAATATTCGCTCTATTTCCATTGTCATAGGCGTGACGTAAAGTTTCCTTAAAAGGCATGCCCTAACACCTTCTGCAAACCCTAATGATTGATACTTGACATATTCAAACTTCATGTTCATGTAAACAGGTCTTCAAGTAAGCTTGTAAGCTTTTATCCTTGTCGAGCAGACATGGTGACCATAAGATGCTTGGAACAGTTCTCCAAGTAAGCTTTACTTTTCAAGAAGACTTCAATCTTTATAATAATATCAAATTTTGTTCGATAATATCATACGAGCAAACTTTTTCAACTTGGATCCCTTCAACATTTTGTTACTTAACTAATTTGAACAAGTTAAGTGTGTTGGTGGCACTGTATCTTGCTCGAGGCTGAACCTTGCTTTATGGAAGTCCTTAGGATAATTTCTTCAATTACTTTTTCAAGTGTGCTTGGACTAGTGTTTATTAACAAACCTTGCTCATTCCACCAAAATTCTTGGTTTTAGCTTGGTTTAGCCAAGGTTTAGCTCTAAAACAAATGTTGCTCGACTTGATGAACAATCTTTGTTGATGAAGTATAGGTTGCTAGAACTAACACTTAGAATACTTCAAGAAGATAACTTTGCTCGTTGAGTAAAATACCTTGCTAGAATTAAGTCTAAGCTTGCTCGAAGGCTATGTTTTCTCGTTTTCAATACTTAGTCATTTCTGAGGAGGTTGAGAAGATTTCAATCTTCCTTTTGTTGAATCTTGATCCCAACAATATCCCCGTAGATTGGAAAAAACTCAGATGCACCAAAACACCTGTTGGTTACATACACTTTTCAAAATGCACATCAAATTTCAAAAATTAAAAATTACATTACTTAAAGAAAAATTTACATGTTCAAAATTCTATCACATGGACATTACAAATCAAATTCAAATAGAAAAATAAAAGACTTACATCTTCTTGAGCTTCTTGCCTCTGATCTTCTGTCAAACTTGACCGCTGCAGCCTTTTGCTGGAATAAAGATATATCCTTGTGGTGTGGATGCTGAAAAGACAGATTCCATCTGATTATGTTATCAAGATCCTCCACATGTAAATACTCCAAGTAAGTGTCATGCTCTATGATGCCTAACGCCAGTCCATTAGAATTTCTTGAAATGAAATATTGGGATTTTTCTTCAAAGACTATCTTGGTAATTTTCCCATCTTTTTGGACTTCACAGTTGGGACTCATCATCTGCTGCTTCATGCTTATTCTTTCCTTCATTGTAGCCAGAGGATTAGAGGATCTTCTTGTTTGTTTATAGGAGAGTTCAATCATCCTAATATCACTCATCCTCCTCTGTCTCTTTGCTCTTTTAGTTTAAGAGAACTACAAATATTGTTCTTTTAGGAACCTAGAAAGTTCATTCTTCTGTTGTCTAACAAATCTTTGTCTATCTTGACAATCATACAGGTTCAATCAGGCCATTTCTTCCAATTGTTATCTCTTGTAATCTTGAAGGTCATCTTTGAATATAATATTCTTCAATTCTCCATTAGACATAATTACTTTCAAGATCTTAGTACTTGAATTAAAATAAACTTTCTTTGGAAGGTCCACATCTGAAGGTGGCCTTTGTTATATCTGAAGATTTGACCTTTTAGTGGGAATGGAAACACTTATAGTGGAGACCCACTGAGTATATTGTCTTTTGGGTTGAGGTCTTCTCACATGTCCTCTATGTTCAAACAATTTCACAATTTTAACCTTTTTATCATGATTAATTGTTTGTAATCCCCCCTTCTTTAGACAAGATTTTGATCATTTTCATTGTCTCTCTATCCATTTGTTCAGTGGGGGGAGATCTTTGCCTTTGAATTGGTTTCCCTCTAGGTCCACATTTGAAAGATAATAATTTTCTTTGTTCTTCTTCCAATTTCTCCCAATGCACTTTTTTAGTATAGAACAGTTCTTTAAGTTGTGCTTGACTGAGGTTATCAAAGACTTTTTCATACATTCCTTTGCTTAACATGAGTTGTCTTAAAGTCCGGATTCTATATTTATCTTCCCACGGCAATAAATTTACAGTTGTACTTGTTTCAGCCGGTTCTTCTTTTACTTTTGTCACTAGAGGAGGAGCTTGAGTTGGTTTAAATTGATCCTTCAATTCTTCTCTGTATTTTCCCAACTCAGACTCATACAGTTTCTTCTTCTCAGCAGAATTTAAAGTTTTTTACTTTGCCCCTTCACCCCTCACCACCATTAATCTTTCCAACGGAATTTCTTTTTCATCGGCCCATTTCATTTCCTCCTTTTCTGTCTTTTTAGACTCTTTTAATTTTCTTTGTTTCCTTTGTTCAGCAGCATCATCTGCTTCCTTTTTCAATGTTTGAATTATTTTCCTGACCAACATCTCCACGTCCTTCTTCTACAAGATCTGAGCATGTTCAAAAGGCATTCCATGATCAACAAGGAATTCAACTTTTCCTCCAAATCTCCTTAACACGCTGGCTCTTCTTTTAGCTTCATCCACTTTTCTTTGTTTAGTTCTTTTCTTTTCTTCTTATTTTATTCCTTCTTTTGTGGAATTGTAAACAGCCTCAAGATCACCATAACTCATATGGCTTAATTGTTTGTCTGAGAAGTTGTGGAGCCTCAGATAAGCAAGATATTTTTTGTATTTTTGTTTTTCTTCTCCCTTACTTTTTTGAGTTCCTCACTATTCTTTTCATGCTGAATGTCCAACTCTTCATCACTCAATTTAGCCAAATCTTCAAATTTATGCCTATGGCACATCAGATATATGATTCTTGGATTTTCCCTTTTTATTTCATCAAGCCCAGCTTGGATATTTTCTCTGTGTATCTTAGTTAGATCCACATGGGGAGAATCATGAGCCTCCTCTTTATTTTCATCAATCTCATCATCTTCAGCATCAGTCAAATCATTAAGAGAATCAATCAGTGGCTCATTCTCCACACAGTCTTCAAGTTTTATTATTTCTAAAGGCTCAACATGAATAGGCCGTTTCTTTTCCTTGCGCATAGCCTCTTCAGGATTGTTTCCAACCCCGAAACTCTTCCTTTATCTTGTGTATCTTAACACATTAGTTGGCCGTCTCTTTTCATCTTTCTTAGTCTCATCAATTAAGCTTTGATTCATCATTTCACTAGCTTTCTTCATCATTTCATCTTGAATTTTATTTCCATCCAGATTAGTCACCAACTGCATATTAGATTTTCAATTTCAGGTTCAAAAATGGGAACAACTATATCAGGCTCAGGGGTTTTGGTTTGTGGGTTTTGGGTTGATGGAATTGATAAATGACAATAGCAAGAGCATTATCAGCATCTTCTACTTGTTGCAACCTCAACAACCCTTCAATGACTTTTTGATCAATTTCTCCTTTATCTTCCTCAAGTTTCTTTTTCAGTTCAAACTCCTCCATCATAACCCTTTGTTCCTCTAATTTTTTGTCAGTCAAATATCTGTTTATCATCTCCATCTGCATCCATTCTCTCACAATCTTGTCATGCCTATTAATAGCTTCTTCAGTCGATTCTTCAACAAAGAGTACCTCATCACTAGACTCAATTGTTTTATGTTTCAAGGGTTGCGGGCCTTCATGCTCAGCCACAACCTTCCCCATGATTCTCCTCCTTTCGTTTTCAATATTTACCGGCCTAGATGGGCCTACTTTCCTTAACACTGTGGGTGGGAAGTCTTCTGGAAAATCATCAGTTACTTTATATATGTCATTTAGCTCATCATAAACTTCTTTATCCTTTTCCACCAGAATTAATGACTCAATGTTGTCAAAGTCTCCATACAAAATGTCAAGATCAGAATCATCTTGATTTTGGTCATTATTATATCCAGTATTCACAACATCAGTTATCATATTCTCAACAATGTTCTCAACAACATTTTCAAAAATTTCATCATTATTTACCTCATCCTCATCCTCCACATTCACCTCAATCTCCTACATATTCGTATCAACTTCAGTTAAATTATCATCAAAATCCTTTTCAACCTCATTCACAACAATGTTCTCAACCACCATGTGATCAACTATTTCAACCTCAGCTTCATTCTCATCAGTATTCACTTCAACATCATTTACATTGTATTCCTAGACAACATCATCAGAAACATCTGCCTTATACCCTCCCTTATCATCCATACTTTCCTCTTCCTCCTCACATACATAAATATCACCGAGAATTTTTAAAACATTCTCTTCTTCTATCACAAGAAACAGACAAATTATCCCGTTGTTTTGGTGCATATGAGGTCTTCTCAACCTCAGCCAGCAGGGCTTGAATTTTTAGGAGAGCCTACTTCAGTTGAGATTCCAACTCTGTGTTTCTTAGCTTTAAGTCTTCATTTTTTTTTTCTTATATCAACATTTTCAATAAGTAAATCAAAATTTCTCTTCAAAAGGTAGTGGGATGAGACTGGGGAAATGGGAATAGTATGGTCAGAGGTAGATGGTAATGGGTTGAGTGTTTGGATAAGTGTTGATTGATTAAGTGTGAGTGGGGATTGGGATGTTGCATTTTGTTCTTTATTGATGGAGTGTAATGGTGATTCGTACGCAGTGTTAGGTTGGTTTATGAGGTGGGATGGAATGTCTTCTGGTATGTATGGTTCATGTTCAGGTTGGTCTTGGGTTTGAGTTTGAGTTTTAGGTTGTTGTGGGTTTCAGGTTGGGATTGGGTCTGAGTTTGGTTTGGTAGTGATGTAGGTGGTGATGGAATGTATGGTTCATATATTTGGTCATGGTAAGGTGGAGAAGGTATATATGGCTCATGGGTATGATCTTCGAGTGGTGATTGGTGTTGTGGTGAAGTGGGTGGTGTAGAAACAATGTTTTCAGGAATCAAATCATCGTGGAATTCATCATTAGTTGTCTCCCCCTGAACTTGTGTTCCAATTTCATTCACAACTGTAATGATCACATCATCAACATTTACAATCTCCTCCTCTCTTTCATCATCATTTTAGACAAAAAGATTTCTCCTCCATCATCATCTTCATCATCAGAATCTGATATGTCAACATCATCATCATCACTCTCACTGCTTTCTTCATCACTAGTCAACCTTGGTGACTCAGTTACTTCCATAATCTCCATGTTATTATGAACAAGCCATGGGAGAATATGATAGTCCACATCCGGATTGAAATGGCATATTGGTCCTAACCTTTAAATTCTTCTAAACACATTCGAGTCTTGGAGGACATTTGTAATACCAGATGATGGAAGATCTGGACACAAAAATGTTAAAAATTATTTGCAAGAATCTCGGATAAATAAGAAACCAATCCTTTACCCATTCTCTCAGGTTCACCACCAGGCCTTCAAAAATTATTCTTGAGAAGTTGAACGGCCTAATATAAACAACAACAACTGTGGCTATTGGTATCTCCCTAGTCATCAGGGTCCATGTTCCCCTCTGTGGTGAATCAGAAAACAATACAACACCGGGAAAATACCCTTCTTGAACTGCCCTTCATGTACATTATCTTGGTACCCCCATTGTCTCTTGGAAGATCCTCAACAATCGTTGGGGAGTATAAGATAATGGAACCTCCAGGTTATCATTCAACTGTAGGCTTTCTCTTATTAAATTATTAGTAATCTCCACTACATGTACAGCCACTGTGGCCTCAATTCGACGGCCATTTACATCGCCTTCCAACTGTGTTGTACTCCAAAAATCAAGGTGATGATTTTGGTATATCACAAGCCTTTCGGTTAAAGAATACTGAAGATTTGATCATATGACCCATTGTATCATCAGTTCCACTGGTCTATTCTCCTATGTGATTTGGAGAAAGACACATATATTGTGCTTAAGCTCAAATGGGTAAACCATATTTCTGAACAAACACAAACAAAAAAATACATTCAAACTAAAATTAGTCACTAAAGTACATTAATTTATTATGCATCAAGTTAAATTTGAAGAAGAAATTAAAGGATACTCTTTATGAACCTGTTCATCGATTAATTAATAACCTACATAGAAGACAGAGAAGTTAGTAAACATGAAATTGAAACCTTAAACTCATACAATGAGTGTTGGAAATCATTCAATTGAATCAACAAACACAACAATCTAGCTCTTGAGGTAGACTAAATTTGGGTAAGAATTATGAGCAACGGTTGAGTATCTAGCTCTGATACCACTTGTCAGGACCGATCAATCAACACAACAATCAGTCTCATAACCAACAACAACGTGTTGACAAGACGGTTATGAGTTCTGCTTTTGTGAAGATCCAGTGAATATTATAGCCGAAATTAGTAATACTCAAATTGTTGCTAAACAGATAGAAATGTAACAACAAACAAAGTAACTAAAAAGATTTCCATTAATATTGTGAAGGATAAAATGAAAATAGATTAGGGTTTCTAGGTGGAATGTTTGTATTTGTGGCAGCTTTTTCGTACAAAGTTATTCCTTTTCAGGAAATGGCATCCGTAAAATTGTAGGCGTGAACTAAAGTTTCCTTCAATAGGCATGCCCTGACACCTTCTAAAAACCCTAATAATTGATAATTAACATATTCAAACATATTATGAAATATTACAAGTGTAAAGAGCTCTTCGAGTAAGCTTGTAAGCTTTTATCCTTGTCGAGCAGACCTGGCAACCATAAGTATACTTGGAACAGTTCTCCGAGTAAGCTTTTCTTAGGATATTTAGCTTAGAAAATATCCTTCAATCAGACTTCAATCTTCATGATAATATCAAACTTTTGCTCGATAATATCCTACGAGCAAACTTGTTCTTCTTGGATCCCTTCAACCTTTTGTTACTTAACTTATTTGAATAAGTTAAGTGTGCTGGTGACACTGTAGCTTTCTCGAGGTTGAACCTTTCTTGATGGAAGTCCTTAGGATAATTTCTTCAATAACTTCCTTCAAGTGTGCTTGGACCACTGTTTATTAATAAACCTTGCTCGATCCCCCGAAATATTTGGTTTTAGCTTGGTTTAGCCAAGGGTTTTGTAACGATTCCGACGAAACCAGGTATGCCCTAACCGATAGACGTTAGTTACGTCATATGTAATGTCGGGTACAGGAGTTACCATGGTAATTATACGAGAATACATGGTTCATTGTATTGATTGTACGTGAATATATAAATCACCGTATTGAATATGCGATCAATCGATCGATATTTATTGAAACCCGAACGACTCGGGGATTACGTTAATGACGAATTATATGATGTTTAGTAATGACTACGAAGTATTAAAGCTTCGGGATAAGTGATTTACGGCATAGAAAAAGAAATTCGATTTAATGGTACGTCGGTACATTAAACGAAACCTTTAATACCAAACCGAGCAAGAGACGATCGATCAAGCCGAAAAAGATGCGCGATAATTAATGATATGATGTTTTAAGTTAATAAACATCATGGTTTAAGTTTTTAAAGTTTTTAAATCGATTTTATATAAATTTCATTTTTAATTCGAAAAAAAACGACCGTTTTAAGCCGAATTAAACGTTTAACCGAAAAACGAACTGAACCAGATTATCCACAACATTATCCGGATTGCGTAATCCGAATGAGTGGCCAAGATTGAACAAGTGGGTCCCACCCCACCCATCCACTAGGTCCGATCGGACCAACCTCACCAAACAACAAATTCATTTTCTTTTTTTCAAAAACCAAACTCAACATTCTTCAATTCTCTCTAACTCATAATCCAAAAACCGACAATTCTAGCAAGAATAATGAGGTAATGATCGTGTTATATACGTGTTTATCTTCTTTTCTTAAGTTTTCTTTCAAGAAAATGAGGTTTCAAATGAAAAATGGGTGAAAACCCGAGATGAAACCGATTCTTGCATGATCAAGTGATGTATACAAGTTATACAAGGGATCTTGGTCCAAGAAATGAGTTAAACGAGTCAAAAACGAATTTTTACGGTTAAATCTTTGTTCTTAGTATCATAACCGTAACCATGAAAGAAATGGCTTGATCGTGAGTGTAACTTGCTTGGTATTGTGGTATGTTGTTTGTAGGCTCTGTATTTAGTGGTAGATAAGGCGGAAAGATGAGTTTGTAGCTTGTAGTGGCGGAAAACGAAAGGTATATTCGGTTTTTGTCGGTGTATGTGTTTTTGGACAGATTGTTGGTCGTTTAGAGTTAGGTCACGAAATTTTACAGAGGTGTTAAACACATGGAAATATGAGTTCTGTGAATTTTTGGTAATTTTTAGATGAAGGATGAATATTTGGTGAATTTAATGCTCGGTTATGGCCAAAAATGGTGAAAAATAGTTAAATATCATGATAAATTCTGGAAAATTGTGGATAAGCTTTTCATATCATGTATAAGTCACACACAAAATTTGACGTCCGTTGGAGAAGTCTAAGTAGGCTTTTCGGTTAAACGAGTTCTAGGGATTCCTAGCTCGGTTTTAGTAAAAATGGCATTTAAAAGAAGATTTTGGTTTTGGAAAAATTACAGGGGACTATGTGGATGGCAGGGGACATCCAGGAGAAATTTGGGATTTTTCTAAGATCGTTTGGTATTTATGACATATTTAGTGTTTAAATGGTGTTTAAAAATAGATAAGTAAATGTTAAATATAAGAATTAATTCTGGAAATATTTTTATAGAATTCCCCACTGTTAAAAAGTGATTTTTGTAAAATTTCAAGAACCGAGAGTAAACGGATAATTAATCGTGCTAATTATCAAACTTTTAAAGTAAAACGCGTAAACCGGTGAAGTTCGCTTAAGCGAGCTGACTGGTGTACAAAAACCCTAAAAATGAACTATTTTCATATAAATGAGCTAAACAAGTAAAAATAAATCATCCGAAAATAATTCGGATGATTTGAGTAATTTTAATCTATTTTAATATTTTCCGGTACGCCAAAGACGGAAACGGGTCCCGCGGCCAATCGGGACGTCTAAACCGAGCTATAATTTCACATATTTAATTAAATTATCCGTCAACCACTATTTTCGGGTCGTGTGTGACCAAACTCATTTTTGAAACATAAAAACGGATAACAGTGCTAGGCACGCAAAACGAGAAAAACGACTAATAGTAGTTGTGACCTTGGAACTCTAAACGACATCACAATCTAAGTCCGGAGAAGTGTTTCTGGGTTAACCTTGCCCCCAGAACGGGTACAGTGCTGGGTTGACAGTGTCCCCAGGTGTACCGATTGATAAGATTATATAAACAATAATTGTATAATAATGATCGTAGGGATCATATTACAGATTGGACGAGTTAACTGATATTGATTGTTGTTACCTACTTGCATGTGCTAAGGTGAGTTTTCACGAGCCCCTTTTACTGAACTGTTTTAAATATTTTCCCGGGGCGGAAAACATGTTTTTATCAAAATGATTAAGTACTTGCTGAACGCATGGAAATGAATGTATTTATATAATGTTTAATGTACGGGAATCGTACGGTAATGTATTGAAATGGTAATTGTTTGAGTGGTTAATATTGTAAGGTCCCGCAACAGTTTCTGGGGTAACAGAGTTCCCAGAGGTTATTGGAAGTATGTTTCTGGGGTAACAGAGTTCCCAGAGGTTATTGGAAGTATGTTTCTGGGGTAACAGAGTTCCCAGAGGTTATTGGAAGTGTGTTTCTGGGGTAACAGAGTTCCCAGAGGTTATTGGAAGTATGTTTATGGGGTAACAGAGTTCCCAGAGGTTATTGGAAGTGTGTTTCTGGGGTAACAGAGTTCCCAGAGGTTATTGGAAGTATGTTTCTGGGGTAACAGAGTTCCCAGAGGTTATTAAATGTATTTATGGGTTGACTGTGTCCCCAGGTAATATTATGTTATGATATGGATTTATCATGGTTTACTAAAATTGTGAAACTCACCAACTATTCGTAGTTGACCCGTTTTGTCACATGCTTTTCAGGTACAACTAAGATAAAGTGATTGATTACGTGCTAAGTGCTTGATGTGTGTAAGTTTTGCGTGCTGGACGTTAGGATACATTATATCAGATAGAATTATGAATCGTATTGTATGAAGTGTGTATCACCTAGACGATAATGAAAGACGAGATATTGTAATTTTGAAGTATATTAATGCATTCAGTTTCTTTATAAACAATGTGGTTGATATCAGAGGTGTCTGTTGCATCCCGTTCACGTTTCCGCTGCGGTTGCGGGGTGTTACAGAACTTGGTATCAGAGCCATTGGTTATAAAAGAATTAGGATGTCTTTAAAAGATACCTAAAATATAACCAGTAGCTCAAGTGTTATAGGATCTGAATATCAACTAATGTTGGTACATAGATGTCAGTAGTTCATATGTATAAAGTCTGTAATCGAGTCTGTAATATTGTTTATGTAATTGTTTGTGTAACAGCGAAGTTGTTGACAAGTTCGCCTAGGCGAACTTGTTCAACGAGCGAAGTTATTGACAACTTCGCCTGAGGCGAAGTTGTCGTGTATTTAAGTAACCTACGGGTTACTGTTTACTGGTTTTTTTAGAGAGTTTGTTTCAGAGTTCGATATAGCTGTGATCATTTCACGTGTCAAGTGTCTGTAATAGACGTGGTTCGAGTTATAATATAACGTGGTTTCGTTTGTATCGTGTGTTCGTGTTTTACATATTCTACGCTCGTATCTACCCACGCAGGGATTCCGCACCTGCGTAGATAGCGATATCCCGTGTACGATCCGTCCAGGAAACTACAATTGGTATCAGAGCCATTGGCTCGATTGTGAGGTTCGGGATTTCACGCGGGTGTAGAAAACGTCTCGTTTGACCTATTCGCGGGACACGTTTTCGTTGGGATTGTGTTATACTCACCTTATACAGTCATATTCAAGTTGTTACTACGACCGGAAACTGCTAAATCGTCGAAAACAGATCTGAATATTTTCAGTGTTCTTCGGGCGAAGTTGTTGTTCTTCAGGCGAAGTTGCCGCCACTGGAAGTAGGGTTTCGGCGAAGATATAAGGCTAAGCGAAGTTATCCACAACTTCGCCTACCTCATAAGTTCGCCTAAGCGAAGTTCTTCCCAAACTTCGCTTACCTCCTAAGTTCGCTTAACTTAAGCGAAGTTATTCTCAACTTCGCCAAGTCACGCGAATTTAAGATTTTTTCCAGCGAAGTTAACACTTAAGCGAAGTTAGCCTTAACTTCGCCTATAGTACTGTTTGGAAGAATTTTTTGATTTTTCAGTTTTTTCGTGTTTTCGAGAAGATGTCGCCGATTAACATCTCAAAGTTAGTCAAAATGGAAGTCGAAGCGGGGTCGGCTACTAAGGCCCCAAGGTTGATGAAAGGAACTGACTTCGTAGCGTGGAAAGATAGATTCATTCAGTATATTAAATACCAGGATGCAAAGATGTGGGTGTGCATCCAGGATGGATATATCCCACCGACAATGGAGTACGAAGGTCGTGATGTGGTTAAGAAGTACAGCAAGATGGAGGAAGAAGAGAGGAAAATGTATGAGGCCGAGAGCAAGGCCCATGCTGCAATTGTTGGAATATCGTATGCCCGAGACACGTAATTAGGTTAATGTGGCTAGTTGTGTTTGATCCAAGTCGGGTCATACCCAATAACGAGTTAGACACACACCAATTATGTATTTGTTGAGGTATGATCTATAAAACAAATACAGAACACGACACATTCAGAAATCGGGTTTCTGAATAATTACTTGAAAGTGTTAAATAAATTAATTGGTTAATTTATTTATTCAAATAATTATTATTGGAATGATTATTTAACTATGTGTTCTTTTGTAAAAAGGTTTATAAAAGATGGGGTGTTTATATATTTATTTTATACTTTATAAAATAAATAAAATAATAAAAAAAAAAAAAATATAATAATTGGGGCCGGTTTTGGGTGGGCCCCACACCCCATGATTTGGTCAAGATCTTGTCATGCATTTGGTGAATGGTTGTGTGTAGTTTACTTGACTACTAACCTAACACCATGTTTTGCATTATGGTGTGTAATCATAAGTATGAAAGATCAAGATCATTATTTATATACTTTCAAGAAAACAAAACAACAACACAACTCTTCCTTTCTTTCTTTCTTTCTTGTTTACGGCAAAAAGAAAAAGGAAGGGCTCGGGTCTCGGGTTTTTCGTGTTCAAGCTTCCTAGCATAGCTCGGTGTGTGTTGGAGGCTCGGGGTATATTCCGTTTGAGGGTTTTCCTTTGAAAGTCTAGCATTCACATCATCATCTTCTTCAACCATCTACTAAACTCTTAAAGGGTTAAGAATGTAAGTGTTTACAAGCTTGATAGTTTAGCTTTTCCGTATCATTTGATCCTTGCTTCGGGTTTCTAGTAAATAGATTATTGGTAATCTTATAACATGAATAAACTAGGTTATTCATGAACATATACATATATAAACACATGGATACATATGTTTAGTTTGTAAATATCACGCTTCCGCCTTAATTGTGACTAGTTAAATGGTTAACTAAGTTTATAAATTCCATAGAAACCCAACAAATGGCATCAAGAGCCGGGATACGGGAAACTAAGCTTCGGGTTCTCGGTTTTATATTTTTTCCCCTTGAAAGATTTTATACAAAAATTAACATGCATGATTTTTTTTTGTATTTAATCTTGTTATTGTTTTTGGCTTTGTTCAAAAAAAAAAAAAAAAAAAAATTAAAACCGAGTAAATGGGCCGAAGCCCAATTCGGGTGAATTTGGGCCGAAGCCCACTTTAATATGGTTATTGGGCTAACCGGAAATTAAAGGGAAAAGCTATATGGGCCGAAGCCCATTTTTGGTTAAATGGGCCGAGCCCATGAGTTTTTTAATTGGGCCGAAGCCCATGTGTTTTGCACATGTGGGCCGAAGCCCATAATCTAGTTATTGGGTCAAGCCCAAATGGGTTGGGCTAGGCCCGATAAAGTCAAGGGGTTTTGGAACGGGTTCCTAAAACATAACGGGTTATGTTTGTTAAAACTAGACCGAGCCGTAGACCAAAGTGGATGTTTGTTTGTGGTTGATGTTGTGATTGTTGTTAATTATTCAAAGTTTCGGTTTGTAATAATTAATTAGGGGCTATTTTGTAATTATTTATTCATATGGGTATGTAATAAATAGGTTATTTGTAATATCTTTATTTTATAGAAAAAATGTATTAGGACATTTGATTTTGTAAAATTAAAGAAGATTGCAAAATTGGAAATTTGGGCCTAATTGGGCCGGGTATGGTGATAATGGGTCTCACAAGCCCATTAAAGGGATTCAAGCCCAAAAGGACCTAAGCCCACCAATTAAGCCCAAATGGAAGCTTATGGAAGCTAAGGCCCAAGTTCAAGCCCAATGGATCACAACGGGGTTGAAGAAGATGCTCGAAGCATTTGGATGCGGGATCGAGTGGGAGCTACAACATCCATGTGTCATGTGTCCCTTAGGATCGGACCTAAGACACACACTTGTTTCGGCTAACAAGTGTGGTCTAACTTAGTGGCTCGTGTCTAGTATAATTGTGTGTGCTTGTTAATTAATTGATTGTTTGATTGTGTGGTTGTTAGATATTAGGATATCAACTTCGTCACATAGAATTAATTAACAAAGCATAAAACGGGTTCTAATAATTATCGGTAATTACGTGACACATAGTTTAATAAAATGGATTTATTAACTAGCCGTCTCACGCCCATAATAAAATGGCTTTATTATAAATTAGAATTTTGAAAATGGTTTCAAAATATCATGTTACTAAATGCATGTTAGAACATGATTTAAAGTTTTACAACTAGAATTATTAAAACTAAAAATCCCTTTTAAAATTAAGGATAATAAGTTAAACACCATCCTTTTGTATAACGCTTAACATATTAGTAAGCTCTTAGTGGGAAAAAGGTCACCTAACCGCGCAGAGTAAATTAATATGTTGAGGTAATATTGGCATATAAATGGGAAAAAGGTCACCTAACTGTTTGTATGTTAATATTACAAGTTGATACAAGTAGGACGACTTAAATTAGAACCATGTGAAGAGGGTCACCCAAGCATGGGGTCTAATAGGTGTTGATGGGATAAACATGCCGACACGAAATATGATTTCGAACCGGTCCCATAAACTCTAGAAGTTGCAAAAGGGTTTGCAATTGTTATGAATAACTACCTTGATAAACCGACAATGGGAAAAAGGTCACCTAACCGGAGTCGGGTTTATCGTTGGATTCTAGATTTTAATTATTAATTATATTTGGTATATATAAAAAGGGTATTAATAATTAAAAGGTAAAACACTAAAATGAACTTAATTAAAATTCTGCAGATGGCCGCACACGTCGACGACAACATAATCCCTAACGTCCAAAACGTATCTCTCCGATCTATTCTCGCTAAAGACCGTCTTAACCACAATAACTTTTCGGATTGGTTCCGAAATTTAAGGATTGTTCTAAAACAAGAAAAATTATATCATGTTTTGGAAACACCTATCCCCGAAGAACCGGAAGAGGGAAGTGAGGTCGAATATATGAATTGGGTCAAACTCACGGAAGATTCCATTCAAGTGTCATGCCTCATGTTGGCGACTATGGTTCCCGAAATCCAAAAGGATTTCGAAAACCATAATGCGTACGACATGATTACTCAACTTAAGGAAATGTTCCTTAAGCAATCAAGAGTTGAAAGGTTCGAAACGGTTCGAGCCTTGCATGCATGTAGAATGGATGATAATCAACCAGTTTCAACTTATGTACTTAAGATGAAAAGTTACATTGATCGACTCGCCAAGCTCAATTGTCCCATCTCAAAAGAGTTAGCAACGGATTTGATCCTTAACTCTTTGTCGAAAAGGTTCGACACTTTTGTGTTAAATTATAACATGAACGGGTGGGACAAAAACATTGGAGAACTTCACTCAATGCTTAAAACAGCCGAGGCGAGCATGGGTAAAAGGGTTTTACCCGTGTTTGCGATCAATGAAGGTAAATCCAAGAATCGATCTCAACCCAATTCTAAGGCTAAGGTAGCAAAAAGAAAGGGTCCTCCTGTGCATCTTAAGGGTAAGGGCAAATCACCGGTTATGGCAAAGAAACAAAAGGTTATGGAACCGAGGGGTCATAAGGATGATCCTTGTTTTGGTTGTGGGGAGACCGGACATTGGAAACGCAATTGCCCGGTCTACCTAAAGGAGCTAAGAGACAAGAGGAATGCGGGGCATACCTCGGGTAATGTCTTTATGATTAATATTGAGCTAAATCTTATTTCTTCTAACACATGGGTATTGGATACCGGATGTGGAACTCATATTTGCAATTGGTTGCAGGGGTTCAAAAGGAATGAAGACTTAAAGAAGGGCGAAGTGAGTCTTTTCATGGGCAACGGTGCAAGGGTGCACGTGGTCGCTAGAGGAGACTTCACTTTATCGCTTCCAAGTGGTTTGGAAGTTGTTTTGAGAAATGTTTTGTATGCTCCTAGTTTGACTAGGAACATTATTTCTGTGCACCTTCTTAGACAATGTAACTTTGACTTTAAATTTGTAAAATCAGAAATGCATGTATCATCTAATGGTATCTTTTATTTTAAAGCTATACCAAACAACGGTATTTATGAATTGGTTCATGACAATACCTTAAATAGCTCATTATATCAAACTTCCACTAAAAGACTCAAAAAGGATTTGAGTGATTCCTACATTTGGCATTGTCGTCTTGGACACATAAATAAGAATCGTGTAAATACTCTCCAAAAGAATGGTCTTTTGAAAACAAATGAGTTAGGTTCGTTTGATGAGTGTGAATCTTGTATTCAAGGCAAGATGACCAAAGAACCTTTTAAAGGTACAAATGAAAGGGCTAAGGACTTGTTAGGTATCATACATACGGATGTATGCGGACCTCTCAAGCCCACTAGTAGGAATAGTGAAAGGTACTTCATTACCTTTACCGACGATTTTAGTCGATATGGGTATGTGTATCTAATGAAACACAAACATGAAGCCTTTGAAATGTTCAAGGAATTTCAAAAAGAAGTACAAAATCAGCTCGACCGAACAATCAAGGTACTCCGCTCCGATAGAGGAGGCGAATACCTAAGTGATGCTTTTCAAAGTCATCTTAGAGATTGTGGAATTATTTCACAGCTCACTCCTCCTGGTACTCCTCAACATAACGGAGTATCCGAGAGGAGGAATCGAACACTGTTGGACATGGTTCGATCAATGATGGCACGAAGCTCGCTACCACCGTCATTTTGGGGATATGCGCTACTTACAGCGGCTCGTATTTTGAATATGGCCCCGACCAAAAAGGTGGATCGAATACCCTATGAAATATGGCATGGAAAGGTTCCATCCTTTTCATATTTAAGGGTATGGGGATGCATAGTTTATGTTAAACGTGACACCCCAAATAAGCTTGAGGCTCGATCCATCAGGTGTATCTTCATAGGATACCCAAAGGATGATATAGGATATATATTCTATGATCCTAGTGAACAAAAGGTGTTTGTTTCACGCAAAGGATACTTCTTAGAAACTAAGTTCCTTATGGAAGGACCTAGTGAAAAGAGAGTGGAACTTGAAGAGGTTCAAGAATCACTGGATGATACACAGTTGGTCGATACTAGTTTTCAACACGAGGATGTTGAAAGTGATCAAATGGTTGATCATACACACATTGCTCGCAGATCTAGTAGGATTAGTCAACCTCCCGAGAGATATGGATTTCTCGTGGATGATTGCTACTTGGTCGATTCGGATGAACCGATCTCCTACAAAGATGCTATGTCACAACCTGATTGTGACAAGTGGCTTGAAGCCATGAGCGCCGAGATGCAATCCATGCACGATAACCAAGTTTGGGAATTGGTTGATCGTCCACTTAACTCCAAAATGGTTGGATGTAAGTGGGTCTTCAAGAAGAAGACCGATATGCATGGAAATTTAGATACTTACAAAGCCCGACTTGTCGCAAAAGGTTTCACGCAAACTCAAGGGATTGATTATGATGAAACCTTCTCGCCGGTCGCGATGCTTAAGTCGATCAGGATATTATTTGCCATTGCAGCTCATTTTGATTATGAGATATGGCAAATGGATGTCAAGACCGCTTTTCTTAATGGATATCTTGAGGAAGATGTCCACATGGTTCAGCCTGAAGGTTTTGTCGATCCATCTAATCCTGATAAAGTATGTAAGTTAAGGAAATCAATCTACGGGTTGAAACAAGCATCACGGATGTGGAATCATCGTTTTAATGAAGAAATCAAAGCGTTTGGTTTCGTCCAAAACGGTGATGAGGCGTGTGTGTATAAATGGGCTAGTGGGAGTATAATCATGTTCCTTATTTTGTATGTCGATGATATACTTTTATTTGGAAATGATATACCAAGTATGGAAAGCGTTAAAACGTGGTTAAGTAGTCGTTTCTCAATTAAGGATCTTGGAGAAGCGACATATATCTTGGGAATAAAGGTCTATAGGGATAGACAAAGGAAATTGATCGGACTCAATCAAAGTGCATACATTGATAAAATCCTAAAAAGGTTCAGGATGGAAAACTCTAAGAAAGGTTTGGTACCTATTCCTAGAGGAACCGTGTTAAGCTCATCCCAAAGTCCTAGCTCTAAGGAAGAGCAGGATAGGATGAAGCATGTTCCTTATGCTTCGGCAATAGGATCTATTATGTATGCAATGATGTGCACCAGACCGGACGTCTCGTATGCTTTAAGCATAACGAGTAGATACCAGCACAACCCAGGTGACAGTCATTGGATGGCTGTCAAGAATATATTAAAATACCTTAGAAGGACTAAGGATATGTTTTTAATATATGGGTCTGGTGAGGAGGAACTCGTCGTAAAGGGTTACGTGGATGCGAGTTTCCAAACTGACCGAGATGATTCTCGGTCACAGTCGGGATATGTCTTCATCTTAAATGGAGGCGCTGTCTCTTGGAAGAGTTCGAAGCAGGATGTTGTCGCGTTATCCACTACAGAATCTGAGTACATCGCCGCTTCAATGGCAGCCCAAGAAGCTGCATGGATGAAAAAGTTCATCATGGATCTAGGGATTATCTCTACCATTCAGGAGCCCCTAGAGATATTCTGTGACAATGAGGGTGCTATTGCACAGATCAAGGAGCCTCGTGCTCATCAGAAAACGAGGCACATTGAGCGCAGATTCAACTACATAAGGGATGAAGTTGAAAAGAGAAAGATATGTATTCATAAAGTTCATACCGATCAAAATATTGCGGACCCACTCACGAAGCTCCTCGATAGGCCAAAGCATGAGGGTCATGTTTGTGCATTAGGACTTCGGTATTCTAGTGAGTGGATTTAATCTGTATTTAGTGTTTGTATAAGAACGAATGTAATGGGTATCTCATGAAAATTAATTATGTTTTAATTATTCAATGAGTTATGTTCTATATTTGCATGTTTAATCCATGAATGACTTATGTTGTTCTAAACGTCCGTAGTCGATCATATTTGTGGGAACAAGTATGAAGTTAAGACTATTATGAACCCGGATTGGTTGATATTCATGTGATGAATATAGGGCATAGGTTTGCCACCAAGGTTCATAGATATTTGTGGGATACAAATATTGGACATGATCCGCTCTCAAGGATCACTTCATAGAGTTAGTGCAACTGATCATAAGTAATCCTTGAGTAAAGGCGAGTATCATTGTGTCCTTTGACCTGAGATGCATATTGGATCTGGTCTTTTCATCAAGTCTGATAACTTGACTCTCTTCTTTGTTTTTCGGTAACACGATGACGTAAAAGAAAGAGCTCAGATATCATACGAGATGTCAACAAGGATGTATGCAGTCAAGATGGGATTTGTTCCTCTTATGTGTTGAGAGTTTAGATGTCTAAGGCCTGTTAAGTTAAATCAATGAGAGAATGATCAATCTGTGTCTCTTCGATTTGACAGGACATCTAGCAACAAAGGGATGTAATGATAAGACTTACCTATATCATATCAAGTATGGACTTGAAGGGGATGATGTTATTGAATGGCACTTAGTCAAACACACTAGCGATGGTGAACTGTTGTTAGGCGGTATTCACCATTAGCGTTAACTACCTATGAGTCTCGTGCAAGTGGGAGATTGTTGGAATATCGTATGCCCGAGACACGTAATTAGGTTAATGTGGCTAGTTGTGTTTGATCCAAGTCGGGTCATACCCAATAACGAGTTAGACACACACCAATTATGTATTTGTTGAGGTATGATCTATAAAACAAATACAGAACACGACACATTCAGAAATCGGGTTTCTGAATAATTACTTGAAAGTGTTAAATAAATTAATTGGTTAATTTATTTATTCAAATAATTATTATTGGAATGATTATTTAACTATGTGTTCTTTTGTAAAAAGGTTTATAAAAGATGGGGTGTTTATATATTTATTTTATACTTTATAAAATAAATAAAATAATAAAAAAAAAAAAATATATATATAATAATTGGGGCCGGTTTTGGGTGGGCCCCACACCCCATGATTTGGTCAAGATCTTGTCATGCATTTGGTGAATGGTTGTGTGTAGTTTACTTGACTACTAACCTAACACCATGTTTTGCATTATGGTGTGTAATCATAAGTATGAAAGATCAAGATCATTATTTATATACTTTCAAGAAAACAAAACAACAACACAACTCTTCCTTTCTTTCTTTCTTTCTTGTTTACGGCAAAAAGAAAAAGGAAGGGCTCGGGTCTCGGGTTTTTCGTGTTCAAGCTTCCTAGCATAGCTCGGTGTGTGTTGGAGGCTCGGGGTATATTCCGTTTGAGGGTTTTCCTTTGAAAGTCTAGCATTCACATCATCATCTTCTTCAACCATCTACTAAACTCTTAAAGGGTTAAGAATGTAAGTGTTTACAAGCTTGATAGTTTAGCTTTTCCGTATCATTTGATCCTTGCTTCGGGTTTCTAGTAAATAGATTATTGGTAATCTTATAACATGAATAAACTAGGTTATTCATGAACATATACATATATAAACACATGGATACATATGTTTAGTTTGTAAATATCACGCTTCCGCCTTAATTGTGACTAGTTAAATGGTTAACTAAGTTTATAAATTCCATAGAAACCCAACAGCAATTACTATGGCTCTTCCTCAAGAGGTTCTCCATACATTCAGGAAGTACACTTCTGCACGAGAGCTTTGGGATGCTCTTGAGAATAGATTCGAAGGGAACGTGGGTATTCGTGCCTCGAAGATTAAGCTGTTAAAGACCCAGTTCTCTGTATTCAAGCATTTGAAGAACGAATCACTCGATGATATTATCACCCGATATTATCATCTAATGACAGAGCTGAACAACTATTCGATTGCTTACAGAGAAGAGGAAATAGTTGAGAAACTTCTCGATGCTCTCCCACCGAAGTGGGAAATGTACACTGTTCTAATGAGGGAAGACAGAGACTTTCCTAATTGTGATTTGGAGACAGCAGTAAACAAGCTCAGAACCTTTGAGCTTAATATGGTTCGTAAAGAGACACCAACAGATCAGATTCAAGACCATGGTATGTATGGTGCCAAAGTTAACTCAGGCTCAAGTTCGAAGCCTGACTCTGCTGCTTACTACTCCAAAGGAGAGTCAGGTTCTGACTCTTCTCATGAAGGAAATGTGTCTGTAAACATGAACGGTGATGTTTGCTTCGTTGTTGGAGGATCAAGTGCTTCAAAACCTCAAGCATCCAAAAGTAGTTTCTCTCCCAGTGCTTCAAGCAATAACTACACTAAGATGCCAATGAGTGTCAAATCTGCTGAAGAGCAGTTTGCAGTCTATGCATCTTTTATTGCTTCTTACGAGAACTACATACAAGGGAAGATTGTGGACCCTGCTTTTTTGGAAGAAGACTATGACCAGATCGATCCTGATGATCTGGAGGAGATGGATTTGCAGTGGCAGATGGCGATGATAGTCAGAAGAGTGAAGCGTTTCATGAAGAAGACTGGCAGAAAGTTCGTAGGTGGAAAGCCAGGATTTGACAAGTCAAGGGTGAGGTGTTACAATTGCCAACAGAATGGACACTTTGCAAAAGAGTGCACTAATGCACGGGTAGAACGTAGTCAGGGGAGGACTACACAGCAAAGTGGAAATAACAATGGGAATAGAGCCATGATGTCTGATGCTGGTGAATACAACTGGAATATGTTCTCTGGAGAACTCTTTGAACAAGCTCACATGGCGAAGGTTGCAGCTGAAGAGGGTGTGAAAGCTGCTGAAAATGAAAAAGCCTTCATGGCTGATGATCAGAACACCGAGGTATGTACTAAACCTATCTGTACTAAGTGTGAAAACTTGTCTGAACAGCTTGCAACAATTACTGATCAGTATGTTAAATTGGATGCCGAATTTAAAACCTTGAAAGAAGATCATCATTTTACAAAGACAAGAGAAAATAATTATAGAATAAAAATTAAAGCGTGTGAAAAGGACATTAAAAGTTTAAAAACAAAATTAGCTGAAAAAATTGATGTGATCGATCTAAGCTACGAGGTTTTAGAAGAGAAAACCAAATTAATCGCTGAAAAAGAAAAACAGATTGCTGACCACCAGGTAAAAGTGGTGGAACTAAATAGGAAACTGGAGCAATTCCGGAATTCCTCTGTTATTCTTGATCACCTCGTCAGTGATCAAGGTTCCTCACCTAAGAGGGGAGGAATTGGTTACCATGAGGTACCACCACCATATAACCATAATTATACTTTCAATCCTAGTGTTCATGAATCTGTTAATTTTGTAGCTGATCAGACAGGTACTGCTAAGGAAACTGGTAAAGTACCGGAAGTTAGTAAAGGCGAAACAAGTTCGCCTGTCTCAAAAATTAAAATTTCAAGTCCAGTCTCATCTGATTCGGATAAGTCATCCGAGTCGGGTAAGACAAAAGAGAAGGAAGTATTACCCACTAGTGGAGAAAAGGTTAAATCAACTCAAAAGAGTACTCCACTCAACCCATATGTCCCACCTTATGTGAGACGTACGGGTGGTAATACTGCCTCCACATCTAAAACATCTGCTGAAAAGAAAGCTGAATATAGATGTTGTTTTAGATGTAATCAAACAGGGCACCTTGTTGCTGATTGCCCTTTGAAGCAGCGTTTCAGAGAGGTGAGGCCGTCGAAAACTGAGACTAAGGTTTCTGGAAATCGTTTAAATGTTAAAAATGAAAACCATTTAAATTTGAGATATAATACCGGTTTTCAAAGAAACACATCTCGTTTTCACACTACTAATAACCAAACCAAATGCTATAATTCTTTTGATTCTCTTAATGTTCGTCGGTTTTGTTGGCCTCACTATCAGTCTCTAAGGAGGTATCCTGTTAGGAATCGTGAAAATTTTCCTAATGCTAACTATGGTCAGTCAAGGTGTGTGAGTTCTGATAAGAAGGTTAGTCGACCCAAGACCAAGAGGTCTTGGGTCCCCAAATTTTAATAATCTTTTTGTTTGTGCAGGAACAGTTGAACAGGGCTTCCAATAATCTTTGGGTTGTGGACAGCGGCTGTTCCCGGCACATGACTGGTAACAAGAATTTGTTACAAGATTTAAAACCTGTTCAGGGAGCAAGAGTCAGTTTTGCCGGTGAGAGTGGTGGCAGAATAACTGGAAGGGGTACGGTAACTAACGGGAAGATGACGTTAGAAAATGTGAACTTTGTTGAAGAGCTAAAGCACAATCTGCTGAGTGTGTCGCAGATTTGTGATAAAGATTATACCGTACACTTCACGAAGACTGATGCGATTGTGTTGAAGCCTGGTTTTCAAATACCAGAAGAGTGGATAGTAATGAAGGCTCCACGTGATCGAAATACGTATATGATGGATCTAAGTTCAACTGAAATGTCAACGGAAGATTCGTGCCTTTTGACGAAAGCAAGCGAATCGGAATCTGAACTGTGGCACAGGAGAATGGGGCACATTCATCTTCGGAAGATGAACCATATTGTCAGACATGGGCTTGTGTTGGGTGTTCCCTTAAAAAGTTTCAATTTTGAAGACAAATGTCTTGCATGCAAAAAGGGAAAGCAGCACAAGAAGTCCCATCTCACCAAGAAAGTAAACTCAATTGCTAGTACACTAGAGCTGCTTCACATGGATCTCTTCGGTCCTGTGAATGTAAGAAGTCTAGGTGGTACAACTTATTGCTTGGTGATTACTGATGACTACTCACGATACTCGTGGGTATACTTCCTGAAATCAAAGGACGAAACTGCTCAACTGGTGAAGAATCTGATTACCAAAGTTGAGAACATTATGGATAAACGAGTGAAGTTCATCAGAAGTGACAATGGTTCTGAGTTTAAAAATTTTGAAATGGAGATCTTCTGTCTGTCAAGAGGGATTGAACACCAATTCAGCGCTCCGTATACTCCGCAACAGAATGGAGTGGCTGAAAGGAAGAATAGAACTTTAATTGAAGGAGCCAGGACGATGCTGGCTGATTCGAAGCTTCCGGTGGTGTTCTGGGCTGAAGCTGTTTCTACAGCTTGTTATGTCCCGAATAGAGTGTTAACGGTAAAAAGACTTAATAAAACATGCTACGAGCTGATGCATGGAAGAAAGCCCAATTTGTGTGGACTTGAAGCTTTCGGGTCCCCGTGTTCAATTTTAAAGGCACATTCAAAGTTTGGTGAAGCAGCCGATGAAGGAATCTTAGTCGGCTATGAAGTTGGGACTCCCAACAGGCGTGTCTTTAATACAACGAACGGCAAGGTTGAAGTGGTATGTAACACCGACATTACGAGTTACAAATCGCCAAGACCGAGCATCGGACCTCCTGGGATTTTCGACTATGATAGGCTCTTCAAGTCTTTTAACATACCTGATTTGGTTCGTACAGAAGAAGAAGAACGTGTTGCTACGAAGATGATTCTAGATGAGGAGGAAAATTTGGCACATAGACAACTATTTGATGATTGTCAACCTTCCTCATCAAATTCTATCGGTTCCCCTGCTGTCTCTCCTGAAGATGAGTTTATCAATCCTTTTCACTCTCAGCCAGAAACAACCATTGATGAGCTCTCTACTAATTTAGAAGATAATTTGCATGTCGGTGCTGTGCCGACCACGAGAATTCACAAAGATCACCCTCTGGAGACTGTTATAGGTGATGTGTCCTCCAGTGTACAAACCAGAAGTAGCTTGAATGAGCACACCTGTGTTTATACAAGCATTAAGGAAACGGGTATAATGAACGAATGTTTGTACTCATGCTTTATTAGCCAGATTGAACCGAAAAATTATCAAATGGCTCTTAAGGACAGCTCGTGGGTCGAGGCCATGCAAGAAGAGTTGGCTCAATTTAAGAAGATGGAAGTTTGGACTTTGGTTGAAAAACCAAGGAATGTGCATGCAATAGGCACAAAATGGGTGTTTAAATGCAAGAGAGATGAAAAGGGGATCATTATAAGAAACAAGGCGAGACTGGTCGTTAAAGGATTTAATCAGCAAGAGGGGATAGATTATAATGAAGTGTTTGCTCCGGTGGCCAGGTTGGAAGCGATAAGATTGTTTTTGGCGTTTGCTGCTTTCAAGAAGATGAAAGTGTTTCAGTTGGACGTGAAGAGTGCGTTCCTCAATGGGAAAGTGGATGAGTTTGTGTATGTTGAGCAACCTCCGGGTTTTCCTGACCCAGACTTTCCTGATCATGTATACAAGTTGAGCAAGGCGCTGTATGGATTACATCAGGCACCTCGTGCCTGGTATTCAACGTTATCGGACTACTTGCTAGAGAATGGTTTTGAAAGGGGTTTGATCGACAGTACTTTGTTTGTGAAGAGAGAAGGAAGTGACTTCCTGCTAGTTCAAGTCTACGTGGATGACATCATATTTGCTGCATCAAGAGTCTCCATGTGTCAGGATTTTGAGGCCGTTATGAAGAAAAGATTCGAGATGAGTGCTATGGGTGAACTAACGTCTTTTTAGGTTTGCAGGTTGATCAAAAGAAGGATGGGATGTTCATTCATCAAACAAAATATGTTCATGATGTACTCAAGCGCTTCAAGATGCAGGACTCTTCTCCATTTGACACTCCAATTTGCGTCAACCACAAGTTGGGAGTTGAAGTAGACGGTGACGCAGATGTGGACCCAACTTTGTATCGGGCTATAATAGGTTCTTTGATGTATTTGACTGCTTCTAGGCCTGATATAATGTTTTCTGTTTGTCTTTGTGCTCGTTTTCAGGCAAACCCAAAGGAATCTCACATGAAGGGTGTGAAGAGGATTTTGCGGTATCTCAAAGGCAAGCCGAAGCTAGGGTTGTGGTACCCGAAGGGAGGAGACGTGGAACTGGTTGCTTATACGGATTCTGATTATGGAGGGTGCAATCAGAGTCGGAAGTCGACAACAGGAGGATGTCAGTTTCTCGGTGGAAGATTAGTTTCATGGCAGTGCAAGAAACAGACGTCAGTCGCAATCTCAACGTGCGAAGCTGAATATATGGCAGCATCCAACTGCTGTTCTCAGGTTTTGTGGATTCAGCAACAATTGCGCGACTATGGTCTGAATTTCTTACTCACTCCTATTTTAATTGATAACACTGCTGCCATATCAGTAATTAACAATCCCGTGAAACATAGTAAAACTAAACATATTGACATTCGTCATCATTTCATACGGGATTGTGCTGAGAAGAAACTGATTAAGGTCGAAAAGGTTGATACGCTAGAAAATTTCGCTGATTTATTTACAAAAGCGTTTGATAAATCCAGATTTCAAAACCTAATTGAGCTGAACGGGATGATCAATCCCGAGTAACCATGTTTTTGTGTTTAAAAAAAAAAAAAAAAAAAAAAAAAAAAAAAAAAAAAAACGTCACTATTGCTTAAAATTAGTCGGTTACCTCAGTTTGATGGACATATCCTCGGATATGTTTTGGTCCTCGTTTCTACCTGTAGAGAATGAGGGTCGCCATTAACCAGACGACTGAAAGTGACCGGGGCGGTTATGATGTGTTTTCTTTCTGTCGCTGAAAATTAGTCAGTCATACTTAGTTAGAAGGACACATACTTGTATGTGGTCGGTCCAGTTGATCCATTGGATCTTCAGGATTGCCGTTTACCTGAAGGCTTTGACGTGATCGGGGCGATTGAAGTCAAAAGTTTTGTTAAAGGGAAATGAAATTATTTTTCAAGTCTGTTACTTCGTAAGAAGTTCGTTAGCTATGTTAAACGGAAAATTGATCTAACCTTGGAAAATGATATATATACTGATTGTGTGTGCTTAACTAGTGAAGTTATTAGGCTTAAAAGGCTTTAGGACAATCATTGTATGTCATGGTAACTTTTTATGGTGCGTAAAAGTAGATGTGATACAAACTAATTTTACTTGATTTTACGTGGAAACTCCTTAAGAGTTTTGCGTGTCTTCATATATATCTTTTCGAATGATAGGCAGAAAAGCGATTACCCAGTCATACACGAGCCCATGTGTGTTCTGATTCCCGTGAAGAAAGCGTTTCAAGACACTGCAGTGATCCAGATTCGGGACTTGCAGTTAATTTCTACGTTGAAGTCTATGTTGTTGAAAAAAAAAAAATAAAAAAAAAAAATAAAAAATATTTGGAGTTATTGTACATATTAGTAATCATAAAATCAAGACTTCTCTATCTTAGAGCAAGAAGAAGAACGGGAACCAGAAGGAGAATACTTACAAGTTAATCAGACACTATGGGTCGAAGTCAATTCGGGGTGACTTGGGAAAAGCCAAATACGCTTTGAGGATAGATAGGAGGCATCAATATTTCTGAGTTGTTGCCCACTTAAATTTTAAGGATTAATTGAACCTAACTCGTATCACAGAAACGATGAAAACCATCTTAAGTATATTACCTGCTTACAACCTGTCTCTATATGTCATAATACAGCTAAACACGGATCTATGTAACAGTCACGTAGTTAGTATGATTCCTGTTAGGATCTTTTCTAAAACGTGGTGTCCCTGACTAGACTGAAATTTGATCCCTTATTTGTTAAATTTTTATAAGTTTTTCCTATTTTTGTAGTTGTATTATTTTATAACCGGTTACTTAGACATGATCATTTTTGTTTAACTCTTTTTGGAAGTTTCAAATGTTAATTGCAAAATGTTCAAACTTAAAGGTGTGATTTTGAAATTATAGGCGAAGTTGTTGAATCAGGTGAACTTGTGCTTAACTTCGCCTAGGCGAAGTTATCCGTAACTTCGCCTGAACTACACTGACCCTATATAAGGTTTTTCAAACAGTAAATTTCATTATTTTCAAAATTATCAGCGAACTTAAGCTCCGAGTTTTCCGGCGAACTTAAGAATTATCCGGCGAACTTGATTCCTATTCGTTTTCGATCTTCTTTTCTCAGTTTCTATTATCGGTTGATGGTACGTGTTGTCGATATACCTCACAAACATGTTCTTTTCTTGGTCGTTTTTACCCGGTTCGAGACCTCGGGTCGTCGGACCTTCAAAACCGAGTTTTTCAAACTTGTGTTACGTGTTCATGGACGAACTTTTCGTCTTAATAACATTAATATGTTGTGTTCTTCTCTCCTGGATCGTCAAATCGTGTGAAATCATCGGATTTTTGGCCGTTTGAATCTGAACAGTCGCCGATTCAGATGTAGGCGAAGTTAGGGTTTAGGCGAAGTTATCCGCAACTTCGCCTGGGGCTTAAATTCGCTTGAGGCGAAGTTATCCGCAACTTCGCCTGAAGCTTAATTTCGCCTAACTCTTATCTTCGCCTAGGCGATGTTGTGATAAGGCGAAGTTAACATCAACTTCGCCTTGATCATTTTACTTAAAATTAATTAGACGAACTTACAGATGAAGCGAAGTTGTTCCCAACTTCGCCTCACCTATAAGTTCGCCTATACATGTTTGATCACAACTTCGCTCATGGTATAAAGCGAACTTGTGAGTTGCTTAACGGTTATCTAACTTGGTTCGTTTAGTGCAGATATGGCTGCTGTTGGAGGAGCTGGTGGTGATGACGGTGACGATCAGAGGCAATTCTTTCCAGCTCATAACCAGTTCATCACTCTAGATCCAGATGCAAAAGGCGTGGAAGACTACAGGGAGATTATTACCTTTCTACTGCGCTCAAGAATATTTCACGCTATCACAACTACCCTGCCTATTTCACTACCAAATATTGAAGACTTTTGGCAGACGGTAGAGTATGATTGCAGGGTTGAGCCCCCGGTGATGCGAGCCACCGTTAATGGTCAAGTTGTTCAGTTTTCCTCTGAACACATACGGGTGGCGTTGCAATTTGGAGAAGAAACAAGAGATGACCCCACGGAGTTTGTTGCTCCTTTTCGTGATGGTGCGTTCCTGAGGATGGGGTATTCAGGTCTCTTAGGAGATACACAGCGAAGGAAAGGATTTTTATTAGATCAGTGGCGCTTCCTAATGCACGTCATGATAGTATGTATGTCAGGACGGAAGGCGGGCACTGATGGAATGGGTGCGACGATGCAGTCTGCTATGACTGCCCTGACTTACAATAAAAGATATTCTTTTACTCAGATGATCTTTTCCAAGATCGATCGTCAGAGGAGGGCTGTGGCGCGTGAGCGGTTTACAATGTATCCACGATTCCTACAGATGATTTTAAATCATGTGGCTCCGTCGCTACCTCAAAGACGCCCTATTCGATACGTGGAATGTGTGACGAAACGTATCTTTGCTCAGTGTCGCACTTCCAGCGCACGAACCAAGCCTGAGCTGCGTCCCAGGCATACTCCGCTCTTTGGGTATCTTATAAACCCGGAGTATGTGCCTGCGGCGGGGGAAGAGTTCAGAGACCCAAGACCACAACAGGCGGCAGCACCCCAGGCTGTATCAGCTGCGCCTGCTGTATCTACTGCTGTATCTGCTGCTGTGCCAGCTTCTGAGATTGATCTTGACGCCATGTTCGGCGGGCAAGGGTTGTTTGATATGGACCGATTTGATCCACATGAGAATATACCAGTCTCGGGTCCACAAGCTGATTTTGATGATGTGATGGAAGAAGCCAGACGGATGATGGTGAGGCATGAGAGAACGGTGGGTAAGCAGAAAAGAATTGTTGACGACGACGATGAGGAAGATGATGAAGAAGAGGCTGTGCAGCTGGTGCGAAAGCGCTCAAGAAGGGAAACGACAGGTATGGGTGTAGGAGCCGGAGAGACTTCAAGGTTTGCACGTTTTGCTCCACCTGCCTTGTCTGGTATGTCCCTTGTTCCTACCTCTGTGCAGGTATCGAGTACAAGCGCTACGGTTGTTCCCGTAGTGGCTACATCGTCGGCTGACACTCCATCGGTCACGGCCGTCCAGACGTCGGCTCCAGCAATTGTGTCTCTACCACCTCCAACGTTTACTCCATCGGTGGTAGTAGCACGATTTGTTGAGTCTACGGTCACCACTACTACAGGAGTATCGGGTACGGTACCACCTGCGGACACGCCCTCTTTTGACTCGGAACGGATAGCTTCACTAGAGCGGATTGTAGCTGAGCAGTCAAAGACCATTCAAAGCCTAGTGGAAGCAAATCAACTGCAGGCATCCCTCCTGGCTGAGCACGGGAAAATCATAGATGCCTTGAAAGCGTTCTTGGCATCTCAGGGGGAGATGAGCTGTAGAGGTGATGAGTTGAGGACCAAGCGTAGAGAAGACCGAGACGATGATCCCAATGCACCGGAAGGTGCAGGTGGTGAGCTGCCAAGAACCTCTCAAGTTCTTGGGGCTTCCACAGCTGAGGGGGAGTCTACCGAAGCGGCTGGTGGTGATAATGTAGTGATGGTGGAGGATGACGTGATCGATGCGCTGAAGGAACTTGATGATGACATGTTCAGCGACGATGTATTATTTAATGAAGATGTTCTGCCAATCAGTGAGATTGAAAAGATTGGTGCAGAAATTATGGTTGAAAATGTGATAGAGGAAGGAGAGATTGTTGATGAAAATGTCGAGCACGAGATCCCTGAGGTTGAGAAAGCCGATGTGAGGGCTGAGATGGATGAGACTACTGAGTGGGAGGAGCAGCCTAGGTGGAAGGAAGGCTGTGCTCATTGGTTTATCAAGACCAAGAAGCCTGCTGTTCCAGCCATGTTCAAGAAAAGCTATAACATTAAAGGCTATGCTGAGGCGAAGAAGGGAATCATCTGTTGGATTTATGATGAACAGATCAAGTTATTTGTGGTAAAACGTTATGATGGCATTCAATACTTCAAGAGAATGTTGAGATCTTTCAACACGTTGCCGGAATGCGAGGTGAAAGATTTAGGCAGATTGGGCCTGATAAACAGAAGTGACAACAATATGGCAAGAATGATTGAGAAGATTGTGTGGAAAGAAGGCGTAAAAGAAAAGAAGTTTGAACTATTAACGCCATAGAAGGGAAAGCTCGTGGAGGATACAGAGAGGGGATTGAGAGCAGATGGCAAGCCATGGATGGTGATGAAGTACAAGCCGATCCGATGCATCAAGGAGGTTCCAATGAAGAATATGCCTCAAGATGTGTTGAAGAATCTAAAATGGTGGTACGTTGATTGCCAGACTGCTGAAGCCGTGATGGAAGAAGAAGATGAACAAGAAGTGCTGAGGGTGTATGACCCGATGCATCTTGTTAACTTATCGAAAGCTGATTTACAAGCGTTGAACGAAAAGAAGATATTCTATATTCCTGCTTGGAAGGATGAAGCAAGGAAATATCAGCGAGTAGTCACGGTGTGTGTTAGAGAAGGAGTGCACGCATGAAGATACAGGATTACAAGACAAGAGTTGAAAGATCAAGATATGAAGCTACTGCCAAGGGGGAGTCTGTTGGTACATAGATGTCAGTAGTTCATATGTATAAAGTCTGTAATCGAGTCTGTAATATTGTTTATGTAATTGTTTGTGTAACAGCGAAGTTGTTGACAAGTTCGCTTAGGCGAACTTGTTAACCAAGCGAAGTTGTTGACAAGTTCGCCTAGGCGAACTTGTTCAACGAGCGAAGTTATTGACAACTTCGCCTGAGGCAAAGTTGTCGTGTATTTAAGTAACCTACGGGTTACTGTTTACTGGTTTTTTTAGAGAGTTTGTTTCAGAGTTCGATATAGCTGTGATCATTTCACGTGTCAAGTGTCTGTAATAGACGTGGTTCGAGTTATAATATAAGGTGGTTTCGTTTGTATCGTGTGTTCGTGTTTTACATATTCTACGCTCGTATCTACCCACGCAGGGATTCCGCACCTGCGTAGATAGCGATATCCCGTGTACGATCCGTCCAGGAAACTACAACTAATAATTTATAGTGACGAGGTCTGGATGAATTTGGATGGACAAGTGAGTTGTTATGGTCCGGAACATAATAACAGACTTTTCCGCACGAGGGAATTCAGGGGAATGTCACGGGGTACATTAATAGGTAAAAAAGGGCAACATATGTGTACAGTATATAATATTATTTATATGTGCTAGTGTGTATATATATATATACGTGTGCATATCTTGTGGGTTCAAGTATTGGGAAATAAGACCCGGATAAGGAACCGGGGGATGTGATAATAAAAAGTACCGAGGATGCTGAAATTTCTAGAGCATCGGTTGGTGATAAGTCGGACTTATCGGGTTATAGTTGTGATGGTACCAAGTCAAATCTCTCGTTTGACATTAACCCGAAATGTCTAGTAACCGTCACTCCCAACCAAAAATTGATAAATCCCATACCCTACCAACACCGGTACTGCCTATTCTAATAACTTCCTATGTTATCCTTACATCCGTTAGATGTTTACACCCATGTATGCTCGAATAGAATGATTACCTATACACAAAGAAGTGTTGGAATCATTATAGCATAGTTGGTTGTTTGTTCGTAGGTGGTATACTGTGTATGCCGGATATACGAATAAACACGCATATTATAACTCCGTGGTATGTAATCGTTTGGTGCTCACGGTGAGCATGTATCGGTTATGCTGACATGCAGAAGGATATTGAAATCAAGCATGTTAAACATTGATCTTTGTTGAGAAAGACCTATATGTCAGAGGGTGACAAGGGTTATGAACCATAAGTAGACGTTAACCGACGTCAGGTTAAGTTCATATGTTTTTATATTTGTGGGACATATATATTAGATACTGATATGTGTAATATATATGATAATATTTGGTGTGTATGTGTACCTGCTGTTATGATTGAACTGGTAACGAGTTATACGGTGAGATTAGTATTGATTACTGCGTACGGGTTGAGTACGGCAGAATGACATAAAAAGAGTAACTCCAATGATGGAGATTGATATGATTCAGTTGATTGCTCAAAGATAGTAGTTGATGATACCGAATGTCGTATCACTGTTCACTGCTAGTATTGATGCAAATGTGATCGCAGAATTATGGATCGAGCAATCACATGATTATGAATATTTCAACTCTTAATGTAATTACTAAGAGTGAAAATGTTACCCCGAATGCTATTATAACTACAAGTATTAGTTATAAACTAAACATGAATAGTAGTCGTAATGAATTAGATCCTGTGTGAAGGATATGTTTGTTGTTTGTGGTAAGGAAATTATTAATAGTTTACTGATGGTAAAGGGAGGAATAGATTAGCGAGTGGATGGAAAAGATCGAAATGGTTAAGGATATTGGTAAGAGTCTAGAATATTGTGTAGTGAAATATGCTACAGATATGTTGGGAGATTATGTTGTATCGTGATGGAACACGATGGTACAAAATTATAGTTAGAAAATTTTTGTTCAGATAATATGGTTAGGATTTAAAATTCTTGTGCTAGAGCACTTTTATTCGAGTAATTGAGTTCAGAGATTTGAAACTGAGCTATGAAAGATAGAAATGTGGTGTGCTGATCACTTAGAACGCGCTAATCGTTTAAAGGAATTGTCATGTCTGGTAACATGGCTAATTACTCCTGAAACTAAGCGAAGTAAGCGCAATATTGGGGACTAACTCCATCGATAAGGAGTATAGTCAATCCTGTAAAATATACAACCTTGGGAAGGGTTGTGTCACAAGCCAGCATTGATATATGTTACTCTATGAGAAACGGACTGGAAGGACGTTAGGTGAGACGTCGAGTGTTAAAGAAGGGAAATGATAAAGGTATAGTGCAAGATAGACTTGTGAATAAGTAGGTATGTCCTACAACCCAGAATTATACTAAGACTTGTTCTGGTGTGAAACCATGAACCGCGTAAAGGGTCCTCCCTTAAATGTGGGAAATATAGTTATCGGCAGAAAGAAGAATGGCGAGTGATAGTGGGCCACAGGTGTAGTAAAGATGGACGTAATGCCCCAATTGTAGAACCAATTGAAGCCATGTGAACCGGCAACCCCCAACCCATTCCTGTACAACCACTCCGAACCCAACAACTTCAATAACAATCCACCCAAAGAAATCAAATTATGCCAAACAGTTGTATTTGCTATGAATGTGGCAGTACAGAACGTTTCAAGAAAAATTGCCCAAAGATGAACCAAGGTGTCGTTGGAAGACGAACCTCATGACAAGCATCAACCTCCGAACAAGCAAGGAGCCGTGCTTTTGTGAGTAATTCCAATAAAGCATGTCATGATCCAAAAGCGGTATTAAGTACGTTGTAGTTTTAAATCAATAGGCTTCAGTGATATTTGTTACGGTCGTCGATGGAAGTTAGTTCCTGCTAACCTCCTACCCTTTGGAAAGATACCGAATAGTGAAACTATAGAACCCTATACTGTAGAATCGCTAACGGTAAATCCCTAATGGTTAACTAAATTGTACGGAATTGTCCTATTATTCTGAACGATTAACCTTTCCTTATTGACCTACGACCAGTAAAGCAAAGAAGTTTTGACGTAATAGTTAGCATGGATTGGCTAACTCAACATGAAGCAGAAATCAAATATGAAAAGAAGATGATTAGAAGTTCTCTTTCGGACGATGAAGCGATTAAATACAGAGAAAAGTGTACGGTATTATGTTGCCACTCAAATCTCATCTTGAGATGTTATAATATTTACGACAAGAAGACGTGGTGTATTTAACAAACGTTATTGCCAAAGTATTTTAAAAGAAAACATATAGAAAATATCCCGGTGGTACACAAATATCCACAAGTTTTCCCAGAAGAACTTCCTGGATTACCGCCAACCCGACAGGTCGAATTCAGAATCGATTTAATACCTCAAGCTGGCCCTGTTGCTAAAGCATCTTACCGACTTGCGCCAACTGAAATGCAAGAATTATTGGATAAAGGTTGTATACGACCTAGTTATTCGCCATGGGGTGCACCGGTGTATTTGGGAAATGAAGGACGGAAGTGTTAGGATATGTATCGAGTAGGGAGAATTGAATAAAGTGACGATCAAGAATAGGTATCCACTTCTTCGAAGTAAATGATCTGTTTAACCAACTGCAAAGGGCGATTTATCTTTAGAAAAATTGATCTTAGCTATAGTTATCACCAAATGAGAAATCCAAGAAGGGGACGTTGCAACAACAGCGTTTTGGACTCGTTCGGCCATTGTGAATTCTTATTCATGCCGTTCAGGCTAACAAATGGGCCGGCAGTGTTCATGGAACTCATGAACCGAGTCTGTAAACTTTATTTTGACAAATTTGTCATAGCATTCATTGATAATATTTTGATATATTTGCAACATAAAGAAGAGCACGAACGACATTTAAGGAAAATTATGGAAGTGTTAAAGCAAGATGAGCTATACGCGAAGTTTTCGAAATGTGATTTTGAATAAAGAGGGCATAATCCCTTGGTCATGTTGTAAAGCAACAAGGATTACGCAAAGATCCAAATAAAATAGAAACCGTTAAAATTGTACCAAGCGCCGATTTTAAGTCTCCCCGATGGAGACGATGGTTCTGTCGCGTATTGTGACGCGTTGCGTAGAGGATTAGGATGCGTGTCGACGCGGTATAATAAGGTCATTGCCTATACTTCCCGACAGTTAAAAGTGCACGAGTAAGATTACACTACTCACGACTTAGAACTGGGAGCGGTTATCTATGCACTTAAAATATTGAGACATTGTCTCTACGATACGAAGTGCACCATCTTCACCGATCATAAAAGTTTGCATCACATATTCGATCAGAAAGAACTAAATATGAGGCAACGAAGATGGGTTGAGTTGTTAAACAATTATGACTGTGACATCCGTTACCACCCCGACAAGGCTAACGTCGGAACCGATGCCTTGAGTAGGAAAGATCGGGTGAAGCCATTGCCAATGAGGGCGTTGGGGATGATAGCCCAGTCGAACTTTTCGGATCTGATTCGAGTCGGTCAACGTGAGGCGTTGAAAGAGGGACAATTGGAAAAGGAGGAACTTTACGGCAATGAGAAGAGTTTCGAACAGCGTGTGGACTAAATTCTCTATTTCAAAAATCGGGTTTGGATCCCGACCCTCCATGACCTTCGTGAATTAATCATTGACGAAGCGCATAGATCGAAATAATCCATACATCCGGGATCGGATTTGACTATTGATGATACGGATATCTGAAAGGATTTTTATTAATGGTCGAGTTTGGAGAAAGATATGGTCACGTGTATTGGTGAATATTGAGTTATGCAAGAGATAAGGCTGCATACCGAAAACCCTTGGGAACGCCACAATGACAGAAAATTCGCCAATGATAGTGGGAATAAATTACATTGGATTTCGGGATGCAAATTCCCAAGGTATATATCAAAGGCATGAGGAAAATTGGGTAATCGCGGGTTGATTAACCAATCCTCACATTTCATCCTAATCTACGACGATTACCACGATGTATTCTCGCCCAAATTCATAATGTTGAAATGGTAACTCGTCGTGGAGTACCATTTTCGATGATCTCAAATCGAAATAGTCATCCTACTTTCATTATTGGAAGGAGAGGAAGGAAGCATCGAGAGCTTGAAGCTTTCTATGGGTGAAGTAATTATCACCAATTTGTTAAATTGAAAATGGGCGTCAATCAAGCCATAAGATTTGAATTGATTCGAGAAACAACCAATCGGATTTATAATATTTAAGACAAGTTGAAAGCAGCGCGTGATTGGCAAAGGAGTTATGTCAACATTCAAAGGGAACCATTGTCGCCGGAGAGAGGTGACAAGGTATTTTAAGGCGTCACCTTAGAGAGGTGATATGAGGTTTGGCAAAACCGAAAATAGCTTCTTAATAAATTGGACCCCATGAGAACTATCTCCATGGTTGGTCATCTAGTTTATCGATTATAGTATTCTAGTGGCTAAGTACTATACATGATATTTTGCCATGTATACGGATTGAAAAGTGCCTAAGCGATGAGGCAACGAAAGTAATAGTAATAGAGGTACTCTTAGAAGACATGTTTGTTATCATAATTAATTCCGAAAAGATAATAGACGGAAAAACTAAACAGTTTGGAGATACCAAGCTTTAGTAAGTAAGATTAAGTGGAATTCACAGCGAAGACCAGATTATAATTGGTAACGCGAGGATGAATTCTGAGGGAAAAACCCCCCACCTTTCTCTCGAAGGGAGATTGTGGGCGTGTAAAATTTCGAGGACGAAATTTCTTAACGGGGGGAGAATGTAACGATTCCGACGAAACCAGGTATGCCCTAACCGATAGACGTTAGTTACGTCATATGTAATGTCGGGTACAGGAGTTACCATGGTAATTATACGAGAATACATGGTTCATTGTATTGATTGTACGTGAATATATAAATCACCGTATTGAATATGCGATCAATCGATCGATATTTATTGAAACCCGAACGACTAGGGGATTACGTTAATGACGAATTATATGATGTTTAGTAATGACTACGAAGTATTAAAGCTTCGGGATAAGTGATTTACGGCACAGAAAAAGAAATTCGATTTAATGGTACGTCGGTACCTTAAACGAAACCTTTAATACCAAACCGAGCAAGAGACGATCGATCAAGCCGAAAAAGATGCGCGATAATTAATGATATGATGTTTTAAGTTAATAAACATCATGGTTAAAGTTTTTAAAGTTTTTAAATCGGTTTTATATAAATTTCATTTTTAATTCGAAAAAAAACGACCGTTTTAAGCCGAATTAAACGTTTAACCGAAAAACGAACTGAACCAGATTATCCACAACATTATCCGGATTGCGTAATCCGAATGAGTGGCCAAGATTGAACAAGTGGGTCCCACCCCACCCATCCACTAGGTCCGATCGGACCAACCTCACCAAACAACAAATTCATTTTCTTTTTTTCAAAAACCAAACTCAACATTCTTCAATTCTCTCTAACTCATAATCCAAAAACCGACAATTCTAGCAAGAATAATGAGGTAATGATCGTGTTATATACGTGTTTATCTTATTTTCTTAAGTTTTCTTTCAAGAAAATGAGGTTTCAAATGAAAAATGGGTGAAAACCCGAGATGAAACCGATTCTTGCATGATCAAGTGATGTATACAAGTTATACAAGGGATCTTGGTCCAAGAAATGAGTTAAACGAGTCAAAAACGAATTTTTACGGTTAAATCTTTGTTCTTAGTATCATAACCGTAACCATGAAAGAAATGGCTTGATCGTGAGTGTAACTTGCTTGGTATTGTGGTATGTTGTTTGTAGGCTCTGTATTTAGTGGTAGATAAGGCGGAAAGATGAGTTTGTAGCTTGTAGTGGCGGAAAACGAAAGGTATATTCGGTTTTTGTCGGTGTATGTGTTTTTGGACAGATTGTTGGTCGTTTAGAGTTAGGTCACGAAATTTTACAGAGGTGTTAAACACATGGAAATATGAGTTCTGTGAAATTTTGGTAATTTTTGGATGAAGGATGAATATTTGGTGAATTTAATGCTCGGTTATGGCCAAAAATGGTGAAAAATAGTTAAATATCATGAAAAATTCTGGACAATTGTGGATAAGCTTTTCATATCATGTATAAGTCACACACAAAATTTGAGGTCCGTTGGAGAAGTCTAAGTAGGCTTTTCGGTTAAACGAGTTCTAGGGATTCCTAGCTCGGTTTTAGTAAAAATGTCATTTAAAAGAAGATTTTGGTTTTGGAAAAATTACAGGGGACTATGTGGATGGCAGGGGACATCCAGAAGAAATTTGGGATTTTTCTAAGATCGTTTGGTATTTACGACATATTTAGTGTTTAAATGGTGTTTAAAAATAGATAAGTAAATGTTAGATATAAGAATTAATTCTGGAAATATTTTTATAGAATTCCCCACTGTTAAAAAGTGATTTGTTCAAAATTTCAAGATCCGAGAGTAAACGGATAATTAATCGTGCTAATTATCAAACTTTTAAAGTAAAACGCGTAAACCGGTGAAGTTCGCTTAAGCGAGCTGACTGGTGTACAAAAACCCTAAAAATGAACTATTTTCATATAAATGAGCTAAACAAGTAAAAATAAATCATCCGAAAATAATTCGGATGATTTGAGTAATTTTAATCTATTTTAATAGTTTCCGGTACGCCAAAGACGGAAACGGGTCCCGCGGCCAATCGGGACGTCTAAACCGAGCTATAATTTCACATCTTTAATTAAATTATCCGTCAACCACTATTTTCGGGTCGTGTGTGACCAAACTCATTTTTGAAACATAAAAACGGATAACAGTGCTAGGCACGCAAAACGAGAAAAACGACTAATAGTAGTTGTGACCTTGGAACTCTAAACGACATCACAATCTAAGTCCGGAGAAGTGTTTCTGGGTTAACCTTGCCCCCAGAACGGGTACAGTGCTGGGTTGACAGTGTCCCCAGGTGTACCGATTGATAAGATTATATAAACAATAATTGTATAATAATGATCGTAGGGATCATATTACAGATTGGACGAGTTAACTGATATTGATTGTTGTTACCTACTTGCATGTGCTAAGGTGAGTTTTCACGAGCCCCTTTTACTGAACTGTTTTAAATATTTTCCCGGGGCGGAAAGCATGTTTTTATCAAAATGATTAAGTACGTGCTGAACGCATGGAAATGAATGTATTTATATAATGTTTAATGTACGGGAATCGTACGGTAATGTATTGAAATGGTAATTGTTTGAGTGGTTAATATTGTAAGGTCCCGCAACAGTTTCTGGGGTAACAGAGTTCCCAGAGGTTATTGGAAGTATGTTTCTGGGGTAACAGAGTTCCCAGAGGTTATTGGAAGTGTGTTTCTAGGGTAACAGAGTTCCCAGAGGTTATTGGAAGTATGTTTATGGGGTAACAGAGTTCCCAGAGGTTATTGGAAGTGTGTTTCTGGGGTAACAGAGTTCCCAGAGGTTATTGGAAGTATGTTTCTGGGGTAACAGAGTTCCCAGAGGTTATTAAATGTATTTATGGGTTGACTGTGTCCCCAGGTATTATTATGTTATGATATGGATTTATCATGGATTACTAAAATTGTGAAACTCACCAACTATTCGTAGTTGACCCGTTTTCTCACATGCTTTTCAGGTACAACTAAGATAAAGTGATTGATTACGTGCTAAGTGCTTGATGTGTGTAAGTTTTGTGTGCTGGACGTTAGGATACATTATATCAGATAGAATTATGAATCGTATTGTATGAAGTGTGTATCACCTAGACGATAATGAAAGATGAGATATTGTAATTTTGAAGTATATTAATGCATTCAGTTTCTTTATAAACAATGTGGTTGATATCAGAGGTGTCTGTTGCATCCCGTTCACGTTTCCGCTGCGGTTGCGGGGTGTTACAGGTTTACTCTAAAACAAACCTTGCTCGACTTGAAGAACAACCTTGCTTGATGAAGTGTAGCTTGCTCGAACTAACACTGAGAAGAATTCTAGAAGATAACTTTGCTCGTTGAGTAAAATACCATGCTTGAATTAAGTCTAAGCTTGCTTGAAGGCTATGTTTTCTCGTTTTCAATACTTAGAAATTTCTGAGGAGGTAACATGGCACGTTGGTAACATGGCAGTGTAAGAAGCAGACAACTATATCACTCTCTACACGTGAAGCTGAGTACGTGGCTGCATCTAAATGTTCTTCTCAGGTTTTATGGATACAACAGTATATGCGCGATTACCGTTTGAAATTTCATATTGCCCCCACATTTGTAGATAACACTGCTGCTATCTACAAAACTAAAAAACCGATAAATCACTCTAAAACTAAACATATAGTTATACGATATCACTTCATTTTTTATTGCTACGAAAAGAAGTTGATAACCGTAAACAAAATTCACACCGACGAACAAAAAGCTGATCTTTTTACTAACCGTAGACAACTATATTGCTCTCTACACGTGAAGCTGAGTACGTGGCTGCATCTAAATTTTGTTCTCAGGTTTTACGGATACAATAGTATATGCGCGATTACGGTTTGAAATTTCTTATTTCTCCCACATTTGTAGATAACACTGTTGCTATCTCCAAAATTAAAAACCCAATAAATCACTCTAAAACTAAACATATAGATATACGGTATCATTTCATTCTTGATTGCTACGAAAAGAAGTTGATAACCGTAGACAAAATTCACACCGACGAACAAAAAGCTGATCTTTTTACTAAGGCTTTCGATAAAAATATATTTTCGTATTTGTTGGGGCTTAATGTTATTGAGATTTTGGGAGGTGAGAAAGAGAGTGATCTCGTGGTTATGGATTCCGACCTTGAGTAACTATTCATCAAGTTCATGTTTCTTTGTAAATATTCTTTCTTTTTATCTTTTATAAATTGTCTTTGGTTTTAGGGGGAGAAATGATTTGGTAAAATTCAAAAAACATTTATAAAAATCTTAAAATACAAAAACATTTGATAAAGAAAAAAATCCAAAAATTTTGAAAAAGTATAAAATATACAAAAACAACAGAAAATGCTCCTCAAAATGAGTTTTGAAGCTTAAATAGGAAAATGATAGTACATTGATCATCTTGTTCTAAGTACCGGTAAAATGAAGTATAAAGGTATATTGCTTAATATTTGGTGCATTGGTAAGCTTTAAAACAAAAGCACTAAGAGAATAAGTGATATAAACCTAACAAACCAGTTTAAAAGATGGGTTAGAATTCTAGCATATAGTCTTGGTAATGAAGGCAAATATTTAATATTAGCCTGTCATAGATAAAGTGTTATTAAAAGTATTTTAAGCATCTACTATATAATCTATACTTCAACGGTGTATGGTTGTATGGCCTTAAATCCTGTATTGATGGAATGCTTTAGGTTTCTAGAACCATTAGGTCTTTATGCAGTTTGTCATCAGGGTATTTATTTCGGTGAATATTTAAAAATGTGCTCGAAGAGCGAACCTTGAAAAGTCATTAAACTTGATCAGTTTTACTTTGTACAACCTACACTACTGACTTGATAAAACTTGTTGTTAGACATACATTTTTCCTCCCTTGCGTGCGTCTTAATACTAGTAAGAAACAGACCCCCGGGGACACAATGTTTGCATGCCAACTGATGAAATCGTGCATACTCATCCATGGTAAAGGAAACTTAGGATATTGCTTGATAACGGAGGTATGCCTTGTCGTGGAAAATTGTTGCGAAGATTTCCAAATTAAAAAGTTTAAAAATGTTTTGATCTGATGGTTCTAAGGTTTAAGCCAAGTTGGGGGACATGGTAAAGATCAAATTGAGCCTGAATCAAGATTAGAAATTGATCACTATCTAATATTGTGTGCTTAATTGAACCTTAATCGTATCAGTGATGTCTCTGAATCTTTTGTTTAAGAGTTTAAGTGAATAACAATAACAATGATTGGCTTATCATCAGACATAATAAAGCTATAATATAAAACCGTGGTGGAAGAACGGATAGATCAATATGATTCCTTGCTCAACTCACATAAATATGTTTCTTACTCTTCATATTTTAGTGTTTGTAAATAGTTTTATTTTTGAAAAACTTTTTGTTTTGATTACCACTTTCGTTTATAAACCAAAAAGATTTTACATTTCTATATTTTTTCGACTTTAGTGAATGGTTAATCGGGTTTGGATATCCAAGAATCTGAATCGAGTGGTTGTTTTTTAATAAAAAAATTTCAAAATTGGTGTTAAATTCAAGTGGATTTATCAAGGTCATTAATTTGGACTTTAATGAGCTCGAAAGTGTGAAATTTGTTAGTTAAACGTTGTTTGAAATTTAACAGCGTATAAGTCTTCAATTGTACGGGCGTATAAGTCTATGGTATATATATATATATTGGGATCCTATACGCTGACTATTCATTATCTGCTTATACGTTCTTCCGAGATACATATACGCTGTGAATCTTGTTCTTGATCTTTTTAACCGTATAACTTTATCTATATTGAGTATAATTGAGATTATTGATTCTTGTGGTTGATTTGCACACCACTTGAGTCTTTGAAGGTAAAAACTGAGGTTAATCTATTGGATTTGTTTGTTTTATAGCCGATGAACAGCGCAGGATTATTTGTTCAAAATTGGACTTGGTTTTGGACAGAAATAATTGGGGTTTTGGTTTTGCAATGTTGGCGATGGATAAACGAACCTTTGTGTCCTTGTTTGATAATCAATTGATGTCTGTTTTGGAAAACTTTATTTTAACGTAATTGTGTTCAACGTATAAGTTGGTAGTTGCTTATACGGCGTACAAGTCCAATGGACTCATACGGCGTATAAACTTCTAAAATCATATGATCTTACAAATCATATACGGGGATAAAATCTTACTCGTGGAAGTGACTTATCCGCTTTTAAATCTTACACGTTGCTCAAGACTTACACTCTTATAAGACTTATCCTTTCGTATGACATACCCGTTGATTCAAGACTTTCACGTTGTTGTATCTTATACTTTTGCTTTGACTTATCCTCTTAAAGGACTTACACGTTTAAAATACATATACGTCCATAATACTTGTCCGTTGTATACTTACACGTTGAAAAACATATACGTTGATACATAGAAATTTTTTTAACTGTTAAATTTTTCAATGTTTTCTAATATGTTGATTTTTTATTTGTGTGTAGATGGTGAAAGATTATGATGTTAGTCATAGTATTTGTGCATTTTTGGACGTGTCAAGGAATAAGATGGAACCATTTAGACCGATATTGCCATTCTTTCAATGATCAAGAATTCTAAAGGCGATTACGGCTATAGAGTTTTTATAATGGAGAGAGTGGAGGAGTTCTGGAAAATTGCAAAGCTTGAGGAGGAATGTATAAAGTCAGTGGTGCAAAAGAAGGAAATCATCGTTTCCGATCAAGTCATACGTGATGTACTAGAGATTGGTGATAAATCAATTGACTCGACCGCTTTGGATGAATTTTGTTAAGGGATGCCTATTAAGGATGGGTTATCCTAATTGTTAGTGATTTAGTGTAATTAAGGATTAAATTGTTGATCAAGTTAATCGTAATACGAATCTATATAAGTCGGGGTGCGGGGTGCACACTTATTTGATCTTATTATAATTGATTATCCTATTGGTATAAGTCATGGGGTTCCAAGGGGGAAACGCCCCCTTGGCGGGGGTCCAGGGGTAGCGCCCTGGTAGCGGGGTGCTAGGGGCGTCATCCCCTGGCAGGGTCCAAGGGGCAGCGTCCCTGCTGGGGTGGAACTCTCTCATCCAAGTTTTTCAAACCCTAATATAACGTTGTTTGATCATATGATAAGTTCCATGGTTCAAGAAACTCTCTCATTATCCATACTGATTCTTGCACTCAATGTGAGTTTTATCCGGTCAAAACATTTGGGAACCAGAAAATAGTTTTGATCTGAAAGTGATTCACGACTCTTAGATTTTCCAAAGATATACAATTGCAGAAATCCCCAACAAAATATCAAAACTAATTATGTGAAGATGACGAATGGACAATCGTTGAAGGAGACGACGGGCAAGTTTGACAAACTTGAGAAATTCAAAGCCCAGGACTTTCGCATATGGAAAAAGAAGATGTTCTTCCTTCTAACTACCATGAAAGTGGTGCACGTGTTGAGCACGCCATGCCGATGATTGAAGAAGGAAATCTGGAACATATTAGGAGGAAATCGAAATGGGAGAATGATAACTACATCTGCCTCGGCCTTAATTTGAACGGTATGTGTGATACGTTATTTGATTTGTACCAAATCATTGAATCCGCTAAGGAACTGTGGGATATACTTGAAGCCAAGTATATGGAAGAAGATTCCTCGAGTAAGAAGTTTCTTGTGAGTAGTTTTAATAATTACAAGATGGTCGAGTCCAGGTCTATTGTGTAACAATACCATGAATGTGTCAAATTTTTAGGGTAGTTTTCCCAACAAAACATGAACATGGATGAATCCATTTCCGTTTCATCATTCATTGACAAGTTACCCCTTCATGGAATGATTTAAAACACAATCTGAAAAACGTGAAGGGTGAATTAAGTTTGGTTGAACTTGAAGGTCACTCCAGAATTGAAGAGGGCTTAAGAACATATGAAACTGTTGATGTCAATGATATCAAAAATCAGGCTGGTCAATCTGTTAACATGGTTGAGGATGTTGGAACATCCAAGGGTAAGAATACGTACAAAGAGAAACGTAAGTTTCAAGGAAACAATACACGGGTCAAAATACGAAGGCAAAAGAGGGCTGTTGGAATTGTGGCAAACCGGGTCACTTTAAGAGATATTACTGGGTTGGAAAAGTGAACAATAATGGTCCAAAGAAAAAGCATGATGCGGGTCAAAGTGGTTCTAATGACCAAGGAAAGAACAAGATCAGAATTTTGTACACAATTTTAATTAGGTTGAGAATTATGTTTCACTAATTTATGAAACATGTTTTGTGCAGGATGATGATATTGCTTGGTGTGTTGATTCGGGTGAAACTAGCCATGTATGAAAAAATTTTCAATGGTTTGTAGAAATTCAAGACGTTGAAGATGGATTTATTTTAAAAATGGGGAATGTTGCAACCGAACCAATCAAGGGACTAGGCAAAGTCAAGCTTGCTTTTACTTCTGGAAATTGTTTGTGTTTAGACAATGTTTTATATGTTCCCAGGATTCTAAAGAATCTCTTGTCTGGTGTTGTTTTAAGTAATTGTGGTTATAAGCAAGTGTATGAAAGTGACAAGTATATGTTGTCAAGACATGGTACTTTTGTTGGTTTCGGTTATCTATGTAATGGTATGTTTAAGTTAAATGTTGATGTTTTGTTTGTTAATCAATCTGTTTGAATGGCTTCCACCAGTTCTAATATTGTTTTAAATGAATCTGAAATGTGGCATGCTAGATTAGGACATGCTCATAATAAAAGATTAAAAGATATGTCAAAAATGAGTTTGATTCTGGCTTTTGATTTAAATAGTGAAAAATGTAATACTTGTAAGTTAACTAAGATAACTAGAGAACCGTTTAAAGCTCCTGTTAAAAGAGAAACAAAGGTGCTTGAATTAATACATATTGACTTATGTAATTATCATGCAACTCCAACTTTAGGAAATAAAAAATATATTGTTACATTTATAGATGATGCTTCTAGGTTTTGTTATGTGTATCTTTTGCATTCTAAAGATGAGCCTTTAGATAGGTTTAAAATATACAAAACCGAAGTAGAGTTTCAAAGAAATGCTTTAATTAAGACGTTACGCACGAATAGGGGAGGTGAATATTCCGATCCATGTTATTTTCAATGGGTGGGAATTATACATCAAACCACGTCTCCTTATACACCAAAACAAAATGGTGTAACCGAGACAAAGAATAGAACATTAAAAGAAATGATAAGTTCTGTAGGTTCCCTGGACGGATCACACGAGATATCCCGATATACACAGGTGCGGAATCCCTGTGTAGATCGTTACGGACGTAGAATATTAGCTCACGAACACACGTACACACGATACGAACAACCACACGTTATATTGATAACTCGAACCGTGTTACTTACAGACTCACGTCAATAGACTCACTGAATTACACGACTCGATCAACTAAACTCTCTAACGACCAACCCATAAACAGTAAACAGTAAACAATATAAATACACGACAACTTCGCCTCGGGCGAAGTTGTCTATAACTTCGCTCTTTGAACAAGTTCGCCTAGGCGAACTTGTCAACAACTTCGCTTGGTTAACAAGTTCGCCTAAGCGAACTTGTCAACAACTTCGCTTTTACACAAACAATTACATAAACAATATTACAGACTCGATTACAGACATTAGACATATGAACTACTGACATCTATGCACCAACAGACTCCCCCTTGGCAGTAGCTTCATATCTTGATCTTTCAGCTCTTGTCTCGTAATCCTGTATCTTCACGCGTGCACTCCTTCTCTAACACATACCGTCACAACTCGTTGATACTTTCTTGCTTCATCCTTCCAAGCTGGAATATAAAAGATCTTTTTCTCGTTGAGCATCTTCAGATCAGCTTGCGATAAGTTTACAAGATGCATCGGATCGTAAACTCTAAGGATCTCTTGTTCATCCTCATCTTCCATCACAGCTTCAGCAGTCTGGCAATCAACGTACCACCATTTTAGATTCTTCAACACATCTTGAGGCATATTCTTCATCGGAACCTCCTTGATGCATCGGATCGGCTTGTACTTCATCACCATCCATGGCTTGCCATCTGCTCTCAATCCCCTCTCTGTATCCTCCACGAGCTTTCCCTTCTGTGGCTTTAATAGTTCAAACTTTTTTTCTTTTATGCCTTCTTTCCACACAATCTTCTCAATCATTCTTGCCATATTGTTGTCACTTCTATTTATCAGGCCCAATCTGGCCAAATCCTTCACCTCGCATTCCGGCAACGTATTGAGAGATCTCAACATTCTCTTGAAGTATTGAATACCATCATAACTCTTCACCACAAACAACTTTATCTGTTCATCATAAATCCAACAGATAATTCCCTTCTTCGACTCAGCATAGCCTTTGATGTTATAACTTTTCTTGAACATGGCTGGAACATCAGGCTTCTTGGTCTTAATAAACCAATGAGCACAGCCTTCCTTCCACCTAGGCTGCTCCTCCCACTCAGTCTCATCCATCTCAGCACCCATGTCGGCTTTCTCTACATCAGGGATCTCGTGTTCAACTCCTTCTTCTACTATCTCCCCCTCTTCTATTCCATCTTCAATCACAATCTGCTCACCGATCTTTTCAATCACATCACTCGGCAGCACATCTTCATCAAACAGCACATCGTCGCTGAACATATCATCATCAAGCTCCTTCAGCGCATCAATCACATCATCTTCCACCAACACTACATCATCACCAGAACCACCAGCCACGTCGGTAGACTCCCCCTCAGCTGTGGAAGTACCAAGAGCTTGAGAAGTTCTTGGCAGCTCACCACCTGCATCTTTCGATGCATTGGGATCATCGTCAGGGTCATTTCTCTTCTTCGTTCTGAGCTCGTCGCCCTTACAGCTCATCTCCCCCTGAGATGCCAAGAACTCCTTCAAGGCATCTATAACTTTCCCATGCTCAACCAGGAGGGATGCCTGAAGTTGATTTGCTTCCACTAGGCTTTGAATAGTCTTCGATTGTTCTGCCACGATCCGCTCTGGTGAAGCTATTCTTTCTGAATCTGAAGTAGGCGAAGGCGAGACACCAGAAGCAGGCGTAACCGCAGGTGATACCATACCTGATAACCCTGCAGCAGTAACGACCGTTGACTCTACAAATCGTGCTGCTACCACCGACTGAGTAAGCGTTGGAGGCGGTAGAGACACGATTTCCGGAGTCGACGTCTGGATGGTAGTGGTGGATGGAATGCCAGCCGTTGATGTAGCCACCACGTGAACATCCGCAGCGCTTGTACTTGTCACCTGTACAGAAGAAGGAACAATGGACATACCAGACAGTGCGGCCGGAGCAAATCGTACAGTCCTTGAAGTCTCTCTAGCTCCCATGCCAGCACCTGTCCTCTCCCGTCTTGATCTTCTAATCAGCTTATGTATGTCTTCTTCCTCTTCTGACTCTTCATCATCTTCCGTTCTCTTTCTCTTCCCAATCGTTCTCTCCCGAGACACCATCAACCGTCTCCCCTCATTCATAATCTCATCTAAATCGGAGTCAGCCATCGACGTAGCTGCTCTAGTCATACCCAAACTTTGTGCAGCCGAGACCTGCACCTCTTCAACGTGATCCATGTCAAAATAGCCTTGACCTCCAAAAACAGCTTCAAGATCAATATCCTCAGCAGCAGACACAACAGGCACAGCAGGAGCAGGAACAGCTTGAGTTGCTCTTGCCTGTCGTGGTTGAGGATCTCTGAACTCGTCCCCACCAGCAGGAACATACTCTGGGTTAATTAAAAACCCAAACAGTGGAGTATGCCTGGGACGACGTTCAGGGTTGCTCCTCGCACTCGACGTGCGGCATTGAGCAAAGATACGTTTGCTCACTGATTCGACGTATCTGATCGGGCGTCTCTGAGGTAGACTCGGAGCCACATGGTTCAATATCATTTGAATAAAATGTGGGTACATAATGAACCGCTCCCGAGACATCGCCCTTCTTTGCCTGTCTATCTCGTAAAAGACCATTTGACTGAAACTATAACGTTTGTTATAGGTCAGTGCAGTCATTGCAGACTGCATGGTCGCACCCATGCCGTCAGTGCCCGCCTTCATCCCAGACATGCAAACGATCATAACGTGCATGAGGAAGCGCCACTGATCTAGAAGGAAACCCTTCCTCCTCTGAATATCTCCTAATGGACCAGAGTAGCCCATTCGGAGAAACGCTCCATCACGAAACGGAGCTACGAACTCAGTTGGATCGTCTCGAGTCTCCTCTCCGAACCGTAGTGCCACCCGGATCTGTTCAGAATTGAACTGAACTACTTGATTGTTCACCGTTGCTCTCATGACCGGGGGCTCAACACGACAGTCGTATTCGACCGTCTGCCAGAAGTCTTTGATATTCGGCAGAGATATCGGCAGAGTGTTGGTGATCGCGTGAAAAATCCTCGAGCGTAGGAAGAAGGTGATGATCTCGCGATAGTCGTCCACACCGCTCGCCTCCGGGTCAAGTGTAATGTACATATTGTGACCCGGGAAAAATTGTCTCTGATTGTCACCATCATCTCCTCCTGCACTTCCAGCACCTGCTACTGCAGCCATATCTGCAACAAACTAACCAAGTTAGAACGACACATAGACATAGCACAAGTTCGCTTTGTTACAATTAGCGAAGTTGTGATAAACTCTGTATAGGCGAAGTTAAAGTTGAGGCGAAGTTGGGAACAACTTCGCTTCAGCTTTAAGTTCGTCTAATTAATATAAGTAAAAATGATCTAGGCGAAGTTAATGTTAACTTCGCCTCATCACAACATCGCCTCAGACGAATTTAAGTTTCAGGCGAAGTTACGGATAACTTCGCCTCAGGCGAACTTAAGCTTCGGGCGAAGTTAAGGATAACTTCGCCTCTGGCGAACTTAAGCTCCAGGCGAAGTTACGGATAACTTCGCCTAAATCCTAACTTCGCCTGAATCTGAAACGTCGACAGTAAGATTCTGCAAACATCGAAATCCGATGTTTCGGCTAGTTTAGACGATTAAGGATCCTTAAAACAAGGTTTTTAAGGACATGTTGACGATCAGAATGGTGATTAACACGTGACAACAAGTTTTGAAAATCGGTTTGAAGGTCCGACGGTTCGAGGGTAATACCCGGGTCGAAACGACCCTTGATTAGCATGAAGGAACTTGTAATATATGATAAAACAACATCTCGAACCTTTGATCGGTGTGAAAATCAGAATAAATAACACGTAATCGAGGTTAATAACAAGTTCGCCGGAGAATAATAAGTTCGCTGTGGATATGTTCGCTGATATAATGAACAGTTCTGACATTTGAACATCCTTATATAGGGGCGTAGTTGTACAGGCGAAGTTACGGATAACTTCGCCTAGGCGAAGTTATTCACAACTTCGCCTGTTCAACAACATCGCCTATATATTTACAAAATTTAACCTTATAGTTTGAACATTTTTCAATTTAGTTATAAAACTTTCCTTGAAGAGATAAATGACGTGATCAATTCTAAGTAACCAGTTAAAAAAATCATAAAACTATCTAAGTACAAAAACTTAAAAATTTAAAGTATAAGGGATCAAATTTCAGTCTCGATAGGGACTGCTACGTTTTAGAAAAGATCCGAACAGGAATCATACTAAATACGTGACTGTCACATAGATCCGTGTTTAGCTGTATTATGACATATAGAGACAGGTTGTAAGCAGTTATAACTTAAGATGGTTTTCATCGTTTCTGTGATACGAGTTAGGTTCAATTATGCCTCAAAATTTAAGTGGGCAACAACTCAGAAATATTGATGCCTCCTATCTATCCTCAAAGCGTATTTGGCTTTCCCCAAGTCATCCCGAATTGACTTCGACCCATAGTGTCTGATTAAACATGTAAGCACTCTTCTTCTGGTTCCCGTTCTTCTTCTTACTCTAAGATTGAGAAGTCTTGATTCTATCATCACTAATATGTTTCAATAACTCCAAATATATATTATATTTTTTTTTTTTTAAAACAAACATAGACTTCAAAGTAGTAATTTACTGCAAGTCCCGAATCTGGATCACTGCAGTATCTTGAGACGCTATCTTCACGGGAATCAGAACACACATGGGCTCGTGTATGACTGGGTAAACGCTTTTCTGCCTATCATTCGGAAAGATATATATGAAGACATGCAAAACTCTTAAGGAGTTTCCACGTAAAATCAAGTAAAATTAGTTTGTATCACGTCTACTTTTACGCACCATTAAAAGTTACCATGACACACAATGACTGTCCTAAAGCCTTTTAAGCCTAATAACTTCACTAGCTAAGCACACAAAATTAGTATATCTATCATTTTCCAAGGTTGGATCAATTTTCCGTTTAACATAGCTAACGAACTTCTTACGAAGTAACAGACTTGAAAAATAATTTCATTTCCCTTAAAAAATTTTAACATTTATCGCCCCGACCAAAACAAAGTCTTCAGGTAAACGGCTATCCCGAAGATCCAATGGATCAGCTGGACCGACCACATACTAGTATGTGTCCTTCTAACTAAGTATGATCGACTAATTTTAAGCGAAAGAAAGAAAAACTCATCATAAACCGCCCCGGTCACTATCAGTAATCTGGTTAATGGCTATCCTCAAAATCTACAAGTAGAAAATGAGGACCAAAACACATCCGAAGACAAGTCCTTCAAACTAATGTAACCGAGATAATTTTAAGCGATTAATGACGTTTTTTTTTTTTTTTTTTTTTTTAAATAAACAAGAAAAACATGGTTACTCGGGATTGATCATCCCATTCAGTTCAATAAGGTTTTGAAATCTGGATTTGTCAAACGCTTTAGTGTATAAATCAGCGAAATTATCAAGCGTATCCACCTTTTCAAGAATAATCAGTTTCTTCTCAGCACAATCCCGTATGAAATGATGACGTATGTCAATGTGTTTAGTCTTACTATGTTTCACGGGATTGTTAGTTATTGAGATAGCAGCTGTGTTATCAATGCAAATAGGAGTAAGTAAGAAATTCAGACCATAGTCGCGCAGCTGTTGTTGTATCCAAAGAACCTGAGAGCAGCAGTTGGATGCAGCCATGTATTCTGCCTCGCAGGTTGAGATTGCGACTGAAGTCTGCTTCTTGCATTGCCACGACACCAATCTGCCACCAAGAAACTGACAACCTCCAGTTGTTGACTTCCGACTCTGATTGCACCCTCCATAATCAGAGTCTGTGTAAGCGACCAGCTCCAAGTCTCCTCCTCTCGGGTACCACAACCCCAGCTTCGGCTTGCCCTTGAGATACCGCAGTATCCTCTTTGCACCTTTCAAATGAGATTCTTTTGGATTTGCCTGAAAACGTGCACAAAGACAAACAGCAAACATTATATCAGGCCTAGATGCAGTTAAGTAAATTAAAGAACCTATTATTGCCCGATATTGAGTTGTGTCCACATCTGCATCACCGTCTACTTCAGCACCCAATTTGTGATTGACGCAGATTGGAGTATCACATGGAGAACTGTCCTCCATCTTGAAGCGCTTGAGCACATCTTGAACATACTTCGTCTGATGAATGAACATCCCGTCCTTCCTCTGATCAACCTGCAGTCCTAGAAAGAAAGTTAGTTCACCCATAGCACTCATTTCAAACCTTTTCTTCATGACGGCTTCAAACTCCTGACACATGGAGACTTTTGATGCAGCAAATATAATGTCGTCCACGTAGACTTGTACCAGCAGGATGTCGCTTCCATCTCTTTTGAAGAACAACGTGCTATCAATTTTCCCTCTTTCAAAACCATTCTCGAGCAAGTAATCCGATAAAGTTGCATACCAGGCACGAGGTGCCTGATGTAATCCATACAACGCCTTGCTCAACCTGTACACGTGATCTGGATAGTCTGGGTCAGGAAAACCCGGAGGTTGCTCAACATACACAACCTCATCAACTTTCCCATTCAAAAACGCACTCTTCACATCTAGCTGAAAAACCTTCATCTTTTCATAAGCAGCAAACGCCAAAAACAATCTTATGGCTTCCAACCTGAAGACAGGAGCAAACACTTCGTTATAATCAATCCCCTCTTGTTGATTAAAACCTTTCACGACCAGCCTCGCCTTGTTTCTGATAATAATCCCCTTATCATCTCTCTTGCACTTAAACACCCATTTTGTGCCTATCGCATGCACATTCTTTGGTTTTTCAACCAAAGTCCAAACTTCCATCTTCTCGAATTGAGCCAACTCTTCTTGCATGGCCTCGACCCACGAGCTGTCCTTTAAAGCCATTTGATAATTTTTCGGTTCAATCTGGCTTATAAAGCAGGTATACAGGCATTCATCGATTATTCTTGTCTCCTTAATGCTTGTATAAACACAGGTGTGTTCATTCAAGCTACTTCTCGTTTGTACACCTGAGGACACATCACCAATCACATTATCCAAAGGGTGATCTTTATGAATTCTCGTGGTCGGAACAGAACCGACATGCAAATTATCTTCCAAATTAGAAGAGATCTCATCAATGGTTGTTTCATGCTGAGAGTGAAAAGGATTGATAAATTCTTCTTCAGTTGAGGCAGCAGGGGTACCGATAGTGTTTGATGAGGAAGGTTGACACTTATCAATCAGCTGTCTTTGCATTAGATTTTCTTCCTCATCGAGTATCATCTTCGTCGCAACTTTTTCTTTTTCTTCAGAAATCTCCAAATCCGGTACGTTAAACGACTTAAAAAGCTTAACATAGTCGAAAAGCTCAGCAGGTCCATTGCTTGGTTTTGGCGGTTGGTAACTTGTGATATCGGTGTTACACACCACCTCCACCTTGCAAGTCGAAGTATTGAAGACACGTCGGTTGGGAGTACCAACAACATAACCGACTAATATTCCTTCATCGGCTACTTCTCCAAATTTCGAATTTGTCTTCAAGATCGAACAAGGGGACCCGAATGGTTCAAGACCACTCAAGTTGGGCCTTCTTCCATGCATAAGCTCGTAACAAGTTTTACCAAGTCTCTTAACGGTTAACACTCTATTCAGAACATAGCAGGCTGTAGCAACCGCTTCAGCCCAGAACATCACAGGAAGCTTCGAATCTGCCAGCATAGTCCTGGCTCCTTCAATTAAAGTTCGGTTCTTCCTTTCAGCCACTCCATTCTGTTGCGGAGTATACGGAGCGCTGTATTGATGTTCAATTCCTTTCTGAAGACAGAAGATCTCCATTTCAAAATTCTTGAACTCCGTTCCATTGTCACTTCTGATGAACTTAACTGTTTTACTCATGACGTTCTCAACTTTAGTAATCAAATTCTTCACCATTTGAGCCGTCTCATCTTTCGATTTCAGAAAATATACCCACGAATATCGCGAGTAGTCATCAGTGATCACCAAGCAGTAAGAAGTACCTCCTAGACTTTTTATATTCACTGGACCGAAGAGATCCATGTGAAGCAGTTCTAGAGTACTGGCAATAGAGTTGACCTTCTTGGTGAGATGGGATTTCTTGTGTTGCTTTCCCTTCTTGCATGCTATACATTTGTCCTCAAAGTTAAAACTTTTCAAGGGAACGCCAATCACAAGCCCATTTTTGACAATGTGGTTCATCTTCCGAAGATGAATGTGCCCCATTCTCCTGTGCCATAGTTCGGATTCTGATTCGCTTGCTTTCGTCATTAAACATGATTCTCCCGAGGCCATTTCAGTAGACCTCATATCCATCACATAAGTATTTGTATCACGTGGAGCTGTCATCACTATCCACTCGACTGGTATCTGAAAACCAGGCTTCAACACGATCGCCTCATTCTTCGTGAAATGAACAGTATACTCCTTATCACAAATCTGCGACACACTCAGCAGATTGTGCTTCAGCTCTTCTACAAAGTTCACATTCTCAAGTGTCATTTTCCCATTGGACACCGTTCCTTTTCCCGTAATTCTTCCTCCACTTTCACCTGCAAAACTAACTCTCGCTCCTTGAACAGGTTTTAAGTCGTGTAACAAATATTTGTTACCCGTCATGTGCCGGGAACAGCCGCTATCTACAATCCAAAGACTGTGGGCAGCCCTGTTCAACTGTTCCTGCACAATAAAGCAAATGATTAGAATCTAGGGACCCAAGACCAATTGGTCTTGGATCTATACATCCCGTACTTCTGCTTTCCAAAGTTAGCATTTGGATAATTCCTGTCAGTCCTATTAGGAAATCTCCTTGGAAATTGAGTGTGAGGCCTTCCAAACCTATGTGTATTGAAAGTATTATATCTTACAGTTTGGTGATTAGCATTGTAAAACTGAGGTTTGTTTCTGTGAAAACCTGAATTAGTTACATTTCGAAACTTTGAAGGGTTTTCATTTTTAGCAGTATTAAAATTACCATTATCCTTATGCTCAGTTTTGATAGGCCGCACGCCTCTGAATTTCGGCGTCAGAGGACAATCTGCCACAAGATGTCCTAACTTATTACATCTAAAACAACATCTATACTCCATTTTCTTTTCAAATGTTGTTTTGGATGTCGAGGCAGTGTTACCGGCCGTTCGTCTCACATAAGGTGGGACGTACGGGTTGAGTGGAGTACTCCTTTTAGAAGTTTTATCTTTTTCTCTACCAGTGGGTAACACTACCTTCTCTTTTGTCTTACCCGATTCGGACAACTTATCCGAATCCGATGAGACTTGACTCGTAACAGAAATATTTACACTTGAAACAGGCGAACTTGTTTCGCCACTACTAACACTTGGTTCTTTACTCGTAACCTTGATTGGAGCTGTCTGAGGAACTTCAAAATCAGCAGATTTCTGAACACTAGGGTTAAAAGTGTAATTGTGGTTATACGGTGGTGGAACCTCGTGATAACCAATTCCTCCTCTCTTTGTAGAGGTACCTTGATCACTAACAAGGTGATCAAGAATAGCTGAGGAATTTCTGAACTGTTCTAGTTTTCGGTTCAGTTCCACTACTTTCACCTGGTGGTCAGCAATCTGCTTTTCTCGTTCAGCAATCAATTTAGTCTTTTCTTCTAAAACCTAATAACTTAGATCAATTACTTCAATTTTTTCAGCAAGTTTAGTTTTTAAGCTTTTAACATCTTTTTCACATGCTTTTATTTTAACTTTGTAACTGTTTTCTCTTGCTTTCGTAAAGTGATGATCTTCTTTAAGAGTTTTAAATTCAGCATCTAAACGAACATATTGATCAGTTATGGTAGCAAGTTGCTTAGACAAATTCTCACATTTAGTACAAATAGATTTAGAACTTACCTCGGAGATTTGATCATTGTTATCTGCCATGAAAGCTTTTTCCTTACCAGTAGCTTTCTCTTCTCCGGTAGTCTTCTCACGTTCTTCATTCTCAACCTTAGCCATATTTGCCTGTTCACCAGTTTCATTCGAATGCAGGTTCCAGTTGTATTCACCTGCTTCTCTGGACAGCATGGCATTGACTTCTTTAATACTTCCAGTGTGCTGTGCAGACCGGCCCTGACCACGTTCAACTCGCTCGTTTCTGCAATCTTTGGCAAAGTGCCCGTTTTGTTGACAGTTATAGCACCTCACCTTGGACTTGTCGAACCCTGGCCTGCCACCAACGAACTTTCTCCCCGTCTTTCTCATGAACTTCTTCACTCTCCTCACTATCATGGCCATCTGCCATTGTAAATCCATCTCCTCCAGATCATCAGCATCGATCTGGTCATAGTCTTCATCTAGCATCGCTGGATCAACCACCTTTCCTTGAATATAGTTTTCATATGAAGCAATAAATGAAGCATAGAGGCCAAACTGCTCTTCAGCAGATTTGACGCTCATTGGCATTTTAGAGTAATTATTGCTTGAGGAACTTGAAGATCCACTACTATGGCTTGCTATCTGTTGAGTACCACTTGATCCACCCGCAACAAAGCAAACATCCCTATTTGAGTTTACTGACACATGCCCCTCCTGTGAAGAATTGGCACCCGACTCACCCTTCGAGTAGTAGGCGGCAGAATCAGTCTTTGAACTTGTATTGGAGTTTACTTTAGCACCGTACATGCCCGGATCTTGAACCTGATCCATAGATGTTTCTTTTCTTACCATATTAAGCTCAAAAGTTCTGAGCTTGTTGACCGTGGTTTCAAGATCATAAGTAGAGAAGTCTTTGTTTTCTCTCATCAGTACAGTATACATCTCCCATTTTGGTGGGAGAGCATCGAGAAGTTTTTCTACAATCTCTTCTTCTCGGTAGGAAATGGAGTAATTACTCAATTCAGTCAATAGATGATAATATCGAGTGATAATATCATCAAGAGATTCGTTCTTTAAGTACTTAAAGACTGAAAATTGAGTCTTGAGTAACTTTATCTTTGAGGCCCGAATGCCTACATTTCCTTAGAATCTGCTCTCAAGAGCTTCCCAAAGCTCTCTAGCTGATGTATACTTTCTGAATGTATGGAGGATCTCCTGTGGAAGAGCCATTGTGATTGCAGCATGAGCCTTGCTTTCGGCTTCATACATCTTCTTCTCCTCTTCTTCCATTTTACTGTATTTCTTGATTTGGTCTCGACCCTCATACTCCATGATCGGTGGAATATATCCATCTTGGATGCATACCCACATTTTCGCATCCTGGTACTTAACATACTGTATGAACCGATCCTTCCACGCAACAAAGTCGGTTCCCTTAAGCAACCTTGGGGCCTTTGTAGCTGACCCCGCTTCAACTTCCATCTTTACAAGCTCCGAAATGTTGATCGACGACATCCTTCTTGAAGACTAAGAAACCCGAAAAATTCTGAAAAGGGCGAAGTTAAAAAAAATTTCTTCGAAACAGTACTGTAGGCGAAGTTAAGGATAACTTCGCTTAAGTAATAACTTCGCTGGATTCTTCTTAAATTCGCGTGACTGAGCGAAGTTGAGAATAACTTCGCTTAGGGTAAGCGAACTTAGAAAGTAAGCGAACTTGAAGAGAACTTCGCTGAACTAGGCGAACTTGAGAAGAACTTCGCTGAGTAAGGCGAAGTTGAGGAGGAAGGCGAAGTTGTGAATAACTTCGCTTCTCCTTATATCTTCGCTGAAACCCTAAGTATCCTGACGGCAACTTCACCTGATGAACAGCAACTTCGCCTGACGAACTTGAACTTTCTGCAGATCTGAAAAACGGATTTTAACGTCGATTTTGACGGTTTGAAGGCTTAAACACACTGGTAGGAAGCTAGAATGAGCAAAAACACCAAAAACTCGTCCCGGTAATACCCGAAATGGAACGAATTCTACACCCGCGTGAATATCCCGAACCACACAATCGAGCAAAAGCTCTGATACCAATTGTAGGTTCCCTGGACGGATTACACGAGATATCCCGATATACACAGGTGCGGAATCCCTGTGTAGATCGTTACGGACGGAGAATATTAGCTCACGAACACACGTACACACGATACGAACAACCACACGTTATATTGATAACTCGAACCGTGTTACTTACAGACTCACGTCAATAGACTCACTGAATTACACGACTCGATCAACTAAACTCTCTAACGAACAACCCATAAACAGTAAACAGTAAACAATATAAATACACGACAACTTCGCCTCAGGCAAAGTTGTCTATAACTTCGCTCGTTGAACAAGTTCGCCTAGGCGAACTTGTCCACAACTTTGCTTGGTTAACAAGTTCGCCTAAGCGAACTTGTCAACAACTTCGCTTTTACACAAACAATTACATAAACAATATTACAGACTCGATTACAGACATTAGACATATGAACTACTAACATCTATGCACCAACAAGTTCTATGTTATCCTATTCGGGACTTATTGATGGGTTTTGGGGTGAAGCTATGTTGACAATTGTTATTTGTAAAATAGGATTCCTAATAAAAGGAATAAAATTACCCCTTAGGAACTTTAGCATGGTGAACGTCCAAAATTTCATTACTTTAAAATATGGGGCTGTAGAGCTGTAGTAAGGCTTACTGAACTCAAAAGAAAAAAATTGAGTGAAAGAGGTATTGATTGCATTTTTGTTGCATATGCTGAGCATTCCAAGGCATATAGGTTCTATATTATAGAACCTAATGTCTACGTATCAGTAAACACTGTTATTGAGGCAAGGTATGCAATTTGGGATGAAAAAAGGTTTTCATCTATACCTAGACCAAAGAACATGATTGTAAGTTCAAGTAATTCTCAATCAATTAATCATGAAAATGATGTTCCATCAACTTCAACTGAGCCAATAAAAAGTAATAGAGTTAGAAAGCCTAAGAACTATGGTTCTGATTTTCACTTATATATAGTTGAAGGATCTAGAAATGAGATTCAAAATAAATATGAATATTGTTTTAATGTTGAAGAAGATCCTAAAACCTATAGTGAGGCTATGGCATCTTGGGATATTGCTTTCTGGAAAGAAGAGATTAATGATGAGATGGATTCTATTATGCAAGATAACTCTTGGAAATTATCTGACTTACCCCTTGGTTGTAAATGGATCTTCAAGAAGCAGATGAAAGTAGATGGTTCTATGGATAAATACAAAGCCAGATTGGTTATCGAAGGCTTTACACAAAAGGAAGGAATAGACTACTTTGATATATATGCTCCTGTAGCAATAATATCTACAATAAGATTGTTGATTGCTTTAGCAGCAATACGTAATCTTGTGATTCATCAAATGGATGTAAAAATTCCACTCTTGATTGGTGAATTGGACGAGGAGATATATATGAAACAAGCGGAGGGTTTTGTTATGCCCGGTAATGAGCATAAGGTGTGTAAGCTTGTTAAAATAGTTTATGGTTTAAAGCAAGCACTAAAACAATGGAATCAAAAATTTAATGATATGGTGTTGTCTAATGGTTTTCTATTGAACCAGTCAGACAAGTGTGTATGTAGCAAATTTGATGCTTCTAGTAAAGGAGTCATAATTTGTTTATACGTAGATGACATGTTGATATTTGGTACAAACCAAGATAGGTTGATAAAACAAAGAAATATTAATCATCTTGTTTTGATATGAAAGATATGGGGGAGGCTGGAGTGATCCTTGGTATAAGGATCAAGCATGAGAACAATGGTATTTCGATATATCAATCTCACTATATTGAGAAAATTTTAAAGAAATTTAATTTTCTTAATTGTTCTCCTGTTAGTATTTCTATGGATCTCGCTTATAAGTTCTAACCTAATAAAGGTAACGCAGTGAATCAACTTGAATATTGAAGAGCAATAGGATCTCTCATGTATGTAATGATAAGTACTCGACCGGATATAGCTTATGATGTTGGAAAACTTAGTAGATATACAAGCAAATCAAGTTCAAATCATTCGCAAGCAATAAATCGAGTATTTAGGTACTCAAAAGAAACCATGGATTATGGTTTGAATAATAATGGATTTCCTTCAGTTATAGAAGGTTATTCAGATGCAAGTTGGATCAATAACATGGAAGATCATTCTTCTACAAGTTGATGGACTTTTCTACTTTGAGGAGGTCCTGTATCATAGGCATCTAAGAAACAGAGTTGCCTTGCTTACTTGAAGACTGGATTATCGAGGTCGTTCAAGTTCTTGGTTCACATGATTGTTCATTGTTTTTGTCATCAAAAAGGAGGTTATGAGGAGATTTTGGATTATCTAATGTGCATGATGACCGCATTGTGCTAAAACTTGAAATATAACTTTTCAAAGGTTATATTTGAACATATGAAGATGTACTTTGAAAGTAAGTGGTGGATGTACCCGCGATTCATTCAGTTAATTGTAGATCATAAATTCCAGAGGTGATTAACACTGTTGAAGAAATGAAATTGGCTCACATGTCTGAGAATTGATGTGCAAAGTTGAAGTTTTATAGGAAAAGTCTGAGGTAGAACTTCCGATGTTTTGTGCTATTTATGGGCATCTACGGGATCCTGATTATGTTGCACCTTCAGAGAACAAATGGAGAACGAATGAAAGTGATTTTGATCATGATAATGAGCTTGTTCGTCTGCAGAAGGTCGTGATAATGAGCTTGTTCGTCTGCAGAAGTACAATAGAAAGAGCATTGTCAACATCTTCTTCTTGATGCAACCTCAACAACCATTCAATGACTTCTTGATCAATTTCTCATTTATCTTCCTAAAGTTTCTTTTTGAGTTCAAACTCCTCCATCATAACCCTTTGTTCCTCTAATTCTTTGTCAGTCAAATATCTGTTTATCATCTCCATCTGCATCCATTCCCCCACAATCTTGTCATGCCTATTAATCGCTTCTTCAGTCGATTCATCAACAAAGAGTACCTCATCACTAGACTCAATTCTTTTATGTTTCAAGGGTTGCAGCAGGCCTTCATGCTCAGTCATTGCCTTCCCCTTGATTCTCATCCTTTCGTTTTCAGTATTTTCCGGTCTAGATGGGCCTACTTCTCTCAACACTGTGGGTGGGAAGTCTTCTGGGAAATCATCAATTTCTGTAAATTAGTCATTTAGCTCAATTCAACTTGTTTATCCTGTTTAACCAAAATTAATGACTCAATGTTGTCAAAGTCTCCATACAAATTTCAAGATCATAATCATCTTGATTTTGATCATTATTATCTCCAGTATTCACAACATCATCAGTTATCAGATTCTCAACAATGTTCTCAACAACATTTTAAACAATTTCATCTTTATTTACCTCATCCTCATCCTCCACATTCACCTCAACCTACTGCATATTCATATCAACTTCAGTTAAATTATCATCAAACTCCTTTTCAACCTCAGTCACAACATTGTTCTCAACCACCATGTCATCATTCATTTCACCCTCAGCTTCATTCTCATCAGTATTCACTTCAACATCATTTACATTGTATTCCTGGATAACAACATCATTAATTATTTGCAGGACAATCGGATACATAAGGAATCGATCCTTTACCCATTTTCTCAGGTTTACCACCAAGCCTTCAAAAATTATTCTTGAGTAGTTGAATGGCCTATTATAAACAACAACAACAACAACTGTGGCTGCTGATATCTCCCTGGTCATCCGGGTTCATGTTCCCATTTGTGGTGTAAACGGTAAAACACCGGGAAAATACCCTTCTGGAACTACCCTTCATATACATTACCTTGGTACCCCATTGTCTCTTGGTAGATCCTCAACAATCATTAGGAAGTATAAGATAATGGAACATCCAGGTTATCATTCAACATTATGATTTCCCTTACAAAATTTCAGTATGTCCAACCACTGTGGCCTCAATTCGATGGCCATTTACATCGCATCCAACTGTGTTGTACTCCAAAAGTCAAGGTGATGATTTCGGTATATCACAGGGCTTTTGGTTAAAACAAACCGAAGATTTGATCGTATGAGCCATTGTATCATCAGTTCCACCGGCCTGTTCTCTTATGTGATTTTGAGAAAGGCGCAAATATTATGCTTCGTCTCAAATGGGTATACCATATTTCGGAACAAACACAAAAAAAAAACACATTCAAACTAAAATTAGTCATTAAAGTTCATTACTTTATTATGCATCAAGTTAAATTTGAAAAAGAAATTAAAGGATATTCATTATGAACCTGTTCTTCGATTAATTAATAACCTACACAGAAAACAGAGATGTTAGTAAACATGAAATTGAAACCCTAACCTCATACAATGAGTGTCGGAAATCATTCAGTTCAAGCTTACCGAGTCAGAATTAGAAGGAAGCCTAAACTTGGGTAAGAATTATGAGCAACGGTTGTGTATCTAGCTCTGATACCACTTGTAGGACCGATCAGTCAACACAACAATCTGTCTCGCAACCAACATCAGCGTGTTGAAAAGACGGTTATGAGTTCTGTTTTTGTGAAGTTCTAGTGAATATTACATGCAGAATTAGTAATACTCAAATCCATTCTAAGTTGAATGTTTGTATTTGTGGCAACTTTTTCGTACAAAGATATTCTTTTTCAGGAAATGGCAACCGTCAAATCAAAATATACGCTCTGTGTTCGTTATCATTGGAGTGAACTAAAGTTTCATTAAATAGGCATGCCTTGACACCTTCAAGACACCCTAATGATTGATAGTTAACATATTCATACATATTACAAAATATTACAAGTGTAAACAAGTCTTCGAGTAAGCTTGTAAGCTTTTATACTTGTCAAGCAGACCTGGTAACCATAAGTTTACTTGGAACAGTTCTCCGAGTAAGCTTTACTTAGGATATTTTGCTTAGAAAATATCCTTCAATCAGACTTCAATCTTCATGATAATATCAAACATTGTTCAATAATATCCTTCGAGCAAACTTGTTCTTCCTGGATCCCTTCAACCTTTTGTTACTTAAGTTATTTGAATAAGTTAAGTGTGCTGGTGACACTGTAGCTTGCTCGAGGTTAAATCTTGCTTGATGGAAGTCCTTAGGATAATTTCTTCAATAACTTCCTTCAAGTGTGCTTGGACCACTGTTTATTAATAAACCTTGCTCGACCCCCCCTCCAAAAAAAAATGTTTTGTTTAGCCAAGGGTTTACTCTAATATAAACCTTGTTCGAATTGAAGAACAACCTTTCTTGATGAAGTGTAGCTTGCTCGAACTAACACTGAGAAGATTTCAAGAAGATAACTTTGTTGGTTGAGTAAAATACCTTGCTTGAATTAAGTCTAAGCTTGCTCGAAGGCTAAGTTTGCTCGCTTTCAATACTTTGACATTTCTGAGGAGGTTGAGAAGATTCCAATCTTCCTTTTGTCAAATTTCGATCCCAACAAGCGGTTTGGTAACATGGTCGTGTAAGAAGAATACAAATATATCTCTCTCTACTTGTGAAGCTAAGTACGTGGCTGCATCCAGATGTTCTTCTCAGGTTTTATGGATACAACAGCAGATGCACTATTTGGTTTGAAATTTCTTATTACTCCCATATTTGTGGATAACACTGCTGCTATCTCCATAACTAAAAACCACATAAACACTCTAAAACTAAACATATAGATATACGGTATCACTTCATTCTTGATTGCTACGAAAAGAAGTTGATAACCGTAGACAAAATTCATTCCGACATACAAAAAGCTGATCTTTTTACTAAGCTTTCGAAAAAAAAAAACAGATTTTCAAAATTTTTGGGGCTTAATTTTATTAAGAATTTGGGAGGTGTGAAAGAGAGTGATCCCGAGGTTTTGGATTCTGACCTTGAGTAACTATTCTTCAACTTCATGTTTATTTGTAAACATTATTTATTTTTATCTATTATAAATAGTTTTTGTTTTTAGGGGGAGGAATGGTTTGGTAATATTCAAAAACATTTATAAAAATCTTAAAATACAAAAACATTTGAAAAAGCACAACATCCAAAAAAACATTGAAAAAGTATAAAAATATAAAAACAATAGAAAATGCTCCTCAAAAATGAGTTTTGAAGCATAAATAGGAAAATGATAGTACATAGATCATCTTGTTCCAAGTACCGTTAAAATGAAGATTAAAGGTATATTTCTTAATGTTTGGTGCATTGGTAGGCTTTATAACAAAAAAGTAACAGAATAAGTGATATACACCTAACTAACCAATTTGAAAGATCGGTTAAAACTCTAGCATAAATTCTTGGTAATGAAGGCAGAAATGTAATAATAGACTGTCATATATAAAGTGTTATTAAAAGTGTTTTAGGCATCTACTATATAATCAACACTTCAGCGGTGTATGGTTTATGGCCTTAAATCTTGTATTGATGGGATGCTTTAGGTTTCTAGAACCATTGGGTTTTTATGAGGTTCATCATCTAGGTATTCATTTCGGTGAATATTTAAAAATGTGCCCGAAGAGCGAACCTTGAAATATCATTAAACTTGATCACCTTGTACTCTGTAGAACCTACACTACTGACTTGATCAAACACGTTGTTAGACATACATTATTCCTCCCTTGCGTGCGTCTTAATACTAGTAAGAAATAGACCCAGGGGACACAATGTCTATAAACCGACAGATGAAATCGTGCATACTCATCCATGATAAAGGAAACTTAGGATATTGCTTGATAACGGGGGTATGCCTTGTTGTGGAAAATTTTTGCGAAGATTGCCAAAATAAAAAGTTTAAAAATGTTTTGATCTGCTGGTTCTAAGGTTTAAGTCAAGTTGGGGTGACATGGTAAAATCAAATTGAGCATGAATCAAGATTAGAATCTGATCACTATCTGATATCATGTGCTTAATTGAACCTTAATCGTATCATTGATGTCTCTGAACCTTTTGTTTAACATCATACATAATAAAGCTAAAATAGAAAACTGTGGTGGAATAACGGATAGATCAATATGATTCCTTGCTCAACTCACAAAAATATGTTTCTTACTATTCATATTTTAGTGTTTGTAAATAGTTTTATTTTTGAAAAACTTTTTGTTTTGTTTACCACTTTCGTTTATAAACCAAAATGATTTTACATTTCTATATTTTTTTCGAATTTGGTGAATGGTTAATCGGGGTTGGATATCCGAGAATCTGAATCGAGTAGTTGTTTTTTATTAAAAAATTTTCAAAATTGGTGTTAAAATTCAAGTGGATTAATCAAGGTCATTAATTTGGACTTGATTGGGCTCGAAAGTGTGAAATTTGTCAGTTTAACGTTGTTTGAAATTTAACAACGTATAAGTCTTCTATTTTACTGGCCTATAAGTCTATGATATATATATGGGGATCTTATACGCTGACTATTCATTATCTGCTTATACGTTCTTTCGAGAGACATATACGATGTGAATCTTTATCTATATTCAGTATAATTGAGATATTTATTCTTGTGGTTGATTTGCACACCACTTGAGTCTTTGAAGGTAAATATTGAGGTTAATCTATTGTATTTGTTTGTTTTACAGCCGATGAACAGTGCAAAATTATTTTATCAAAATTGGATTTGGTTTTGGACAGAAATCATTGGGGTTATGGTTTTGCATCATTGGCGATGGATAAATGAACCTTTGTGGCCATGTTGGATAACCAATTGATGTCTGTTTTGGAAAATTTGTTTTTGACCTAATTGTGTTCAACGTATAAGTTGGTAGTTGCTTATATGGCGTATAAGTCCCATGGACTTATACGGCGTATAAACTACTAAAATCTTAAGATTTATAAATCATATACAGGGTTAAAATCTTACACGTGGAAGTGACTTATCCCCTTATAAATCTTACACGTGGCTCATGACTTACACGCTTATAAGACTTATCCGTTCGTATGACATACCCGTTGATTCAAGACTTACACGTTGTTGTATCTTATACGTGTGTTATGACTTATCCTCTTAAAGGACTTACACGTTTAAAATACATATACGTCCATAATACTTATACGTTGTATACTTACGCATTGAAAAACATATACGTTGATACTTAGAAATTTTTTTAGCTGTTAAATTTTTCAAAATTTTCTAATATGTTGATTGGTTGTTTGTGGAGAAGGTTAAATATTACGATGTTAGTCATAATATTTGTGCATTTTTAGACGGGACAAGAAATTAGATGGAACCGTTTAGACCGATATTGCCATTCTTTCAACTATCGAGAATTCTAAAGGCGATTACGGCTAACAAAGTTGTTATAATGGAGAGCGTGGAGAAGTTCTGGAAAAATACAAAGCTTGAGGTGGAATGTATAAAGTCAGTGGTGCAAAAGATGGAAATCATCGTGTCCGATCAAGTCTTACGTGATGTACTAGAGATTGGTGATGAATCAACTGACCCGACTGCTTTGGACGGAAGGATGGTTAAGGGATGCTTATTAAGGATGGGTTATCCTAATTGTTAGTGATTTTAGTGTAATTAAGGATTAACATGTTTATCAAGTTAATTGTAATACGAATATAAATAAGTCGGGTGTGAGGTGCACACTTATTTGATCTTATTATAATTGATTGTCCTCTTGGTACTTAGGGGCAAAGCCCCAAAGTCATGGGGGCTCCAAGGGGGTAACGCCCCCTTGGCGGGGTCCGGGGGTAGCGGCCCTGATAGCAAGGTGCGAGGTGCGGCATCCCCAGGCAGGGTCTAAGGGGCAACTCCCCTGGCTGGGGTTGAACTCTCTCATCCCTGTTTTTCAAACCCTAATATAACGTAGTTTGATCATATGATACGTTATATGTTTCAATAAACTCTCTCATTCTCCATACTGATTCTTGCACTCAATTTGAGTTTTATCCGGTCAAAACATTTGGGAACCAACAAATAGTTTAAATCTGATAGTGATTCACTACTCTAAGATTTTCCTAAGATATAAAATTCAAGAAATCCTCAACAAAAGAATCATAACTAATTTTGTGAAGATGTTGAATGGACATCGTTGAAGGAGATGGCATGAAAGTTTGACAAACAGAAAAAATTCGAAGGCCAGGACTTTCATAGATGGCAAAAAAAGATCCACTTCCTTCTGATTACCATGAAAGTGGTGCATGTGTTGAGTACGCCCATGACGGTGGTTGAAGAAGAAGGAAATCTGGAACAGATTAGGAGGAAATCGAAATGGGAGAATGATAACTACATCTACCGAGGCCTTATTTGATTTATACAAAAACATTGAAACCGCTAAGAAACTATGGGATATACTTGAAGCCAAGTATATGGCAGAAGATTCTTCGAGTAAGAAGTTTCTTGTTAGTAATTTAAACAATTATAAGATGGTTGAATCTAGTTCTGTTGTGGAACAGTACCATGAATTGTGTCGAATTTTAGGGCAGTTTTCACAACAAAACATGAACATGGATGAATCCATTTCCGTTTCATCAATCATTGACAAGTTACCTCCTTCTTGGAAAGATTTCAAACACAATCTGAAACACATGAATGGTGAATTAAGTTTGGATAAACTTGGAGGTCACTTCAGAATTGAAGAGGGCTTGAGAACATTTGAAACTGTTGATGTCAATGATGTCAAAAAACAGGCTGGTCAATCTTTTAACATGTTTGAGGATGTTGGAACATCCAAGGGTAAGAATAAGTACAAAGGGAACGTAAGTTTCTAGGAAACAACAACACGAGTTCAAACAAGAAGGCAAAATAGAGTTGTTAGAATTGTCACAAACCGGGTCACTTTAAGAGAGATTGCCGGCTTGGTAAAGTGAACAATAATTGTCCAAAGAACAAGCATGATGCGGGTCAAAGTGGTTCTAAGGACCAAGGAAACTCTTGTTAGTTATAAAGAGAAGTTTGAAGGACCTGTTGCTTTTTTGAGTAAAGAGAATGGAGGAAAGATTATGGGGAAATGCATTCTAACCAATGGCAAAGTGTCATTTGATAATATGTTATATGTGGAAGGATTGCAGTATAACCTTTTGAGGATCTCACAAATGTGTGATAAAGGTTATAAGGTTGGTTTTGATGATTCACACTGTTTCATCCTCATACTTGAATTTGTAATCCCTCCTAACATGATTACGATGATGGCTTCTAGAAATGGAAATATGTATGAACTAAGAATGAAAGATGCTATCTCTATGGGTGGTACTTCTTTTGTATCCAAAGCCACTGAAAATGAAACAAAATTGTGGCACAAAAAGTTTTGTCATGTTAACTTAAAGAACATGACCAAATTTGTTAAGGGTAAACATGTAATTGGTTTACCAACAAGGTAGTTCAAGCTTGATGGCAAATGCATTTCTTAGTAAAAGGGTAAGCAGCACAAATCATCACACGAAGAAAAACTTTAAATTCAATTGAATAAGTACAATAAATGCTTCTATCAGCAATCCCTGATTCCTCAACTCGTTCACAAACTGGTACAACATGTCACGTGTTTGATCATCAATGCCTTGCTTATGTTCAATAGCAAGGACGCGGTTTGCCATGTTGTGAACAATGTTCTCATAGGCTGAGAACTTCGCGAGAAGAACCATAAGTAGCTCGTGATCGGAGGGTTCCTCGACCACAGGCTCCGGTGCGGGAGGCGGTGGTGGAGGAAGTGGAATCACAGCCAATGGGAGTGCAGCAATAGGAGCCAGTGCATCGCGGTTTGCCCTGGTCCTCTTTCGGGTGTACACTTTTAAGGGTGCGGCTCTCGAAGTAGACCCGGCATCTCCTGATGCAATCATCGGGCGCCACTCAACTGGTGATAGGGGAATACTGCTGCTAATGGAGTCTGAGTCGGATTCGATCGCTACTGAGGTCGACATCTGAAAAGAACATATCAATTCAAGTTAGTAATACTCAATTATATATATATATATATATATATATATATCTTGTTACCATTTCGTTTCGAGATGCGGGAAAGGAGCGCGTGTCTGAACATACCGTTATAGTTTAGAAAACTTTATATTTTCTAATTCTCTACAACTATTGGCTCTGATACCAACTTCTGTCACACCCCGAAAATCTTAACTTAACACAGCGGAAGTCTTAACTTTAGCCGTTCGGGTTATGACAGATGCCGATAGCCAACACTAATAGACAATTGATAATAAAAGCATCATCTTTTATTATAAGAAAATATTTTACAAAATCATAGTTTATTACACGTGCTAATACACGGTTTACAATACTTTACTTTTGTTCAAACATCCCACGCTCTCATTTCCATACCACCTTGAAATCTTCACTTACCTGAAAAGCATAATTAAATAATATTTGGGTCAACACGAATGTTGGTGAGTTATTCCCGAGAAAAACTTATCATATAAATATAAACAATTCATATATGAACAACACATGAATATAATGGTGTACGGCCATTATACTCCCAACAATACTGATCTATACACGGTATAACACAATAACGAAACCCGCATTTTACCTTTAAGCACAAAAAGAGTTAGTTGTAAACTAGCTAAGAATACAACGCGTGTATGACTACCAATTTGATAACTCGAAACGTACCATACTCGAAATATTCCCACTTTTAACCGATCGCGAATGGAAGTGGGGGGGTCACCCCGATAGACCTACCAACACTTCTGTGCCCTCAATTCGGTTAACAGTTATTTAACCAAATTGATTCGTCCCACAATAACGACAATTTGTAAGTATAATGCGATTTCAAAACATATATATAAATACGAATATAGATATACAATATGCTTTTCGGAGGAAGAACTCACCTTTGAATCCGATTGTTCGTATAACACTCGTGTCCTATATTAGTACACGTTCGTTAATTTTGAATTCGTGTTTGACCAAAAATGGTTAACTATATACATGTTTGACCAATATATATATATATTCTTATTCTAAAAATCCATACAAGAACACAATCCATAAAGTTTACTACTTATAATTATATAAATACATATTTAAAAAAAATATAAACAAGTAGTAATCAACTAATAGTTGTTTTATTTAATAATTTAAATCAATTATTAAAATTTATAAAAATTATTACCTTTAGTTGCTGGAGTGTTTTGGAAAATTTAAGTTATTATTTTATTTAGAATTTTGACTCTATTTTAGTCGGTTTTGAGCTTAGAAACGAGCCGGTTGTTATTTTGTGAAAACTTTTAGTTTTAAATTATCAAAAAACTTTTTATATAGTTTCTAGTCAAGTTTTATTAGTTTTTCAATAAAAATGTTATGGTTTTTATTTTGTTGCCAATTTCTTAAAAATGCAAATTTTTGACGTTTTCGTGTCGGTTTTCACGACACGAACCGGGTTGGTTTAAGTTTTGCTATTCTTGACTTTTCTTATACTTTAACTTATGTTAAATATAAGAATATTATGACATTAGTAGCTGTTTTAATTCAGTTCCAAAAATTCATGTCGGTTCACTTTAAAAGTCGAACTTTCCGACCGTTAAAGTCACCAACAAACTATTTAAGTCACAATGTCAAAACCAAACCATTTGGTACAGAAAATATACATATAATAACAAGTAATATATTATCATACCCATGTTTGATTATCTAGCAACAAGTATGCACACAAAACAATTCTTTTTCTACACATACTCAAACCTTAACTTAAGCTTTTAATTACACAATGAACATGTTATTTCTACAGTCTCTACAAGGTGTTATGTACCAAAATTTCCAGATCTTAATAACCCATATTAACCTCTTTTTTCATCCCATTATCATCCTTTAAACAAACACATTCTTGATTCTTTAACAACAAGGTTTCTATTACTAATATGTAGTAATTTTTAATAACCTTATTATCATACCAACAATCTTTACAATGGATTTTAATAAAGTAATCCTAACCACAAGTCTTTAATCATCCACACAAGATTATGTTCACTTATCAAATCATCTTGCAAAACATCTTGTATAATTTACAAAGTTTCTTTTATTAGTAAGTTTAACACAAACTCTTGTTTATTTAAGTTATCATGTTTCATGCATTCTAGTACTTCTAGTAGATTTTATTCTTTTCCATTTGTCTCATTAAATCATTTAGTTCGTCATTTTCAATCCATATAAAAAATCAATACAAGACAAGTATGAACTTTATAAGAATCACATTTTTGTATTACTTGCATGTGTAAGTAACTTTTCAAGATAATCAAATCTCTACACCTTTGTAAACCCTTTTCCAAGATCCTATTTACCTTTTCAAAACCATTATTATTGTTACTTACAACTTTTCAAATACCTTTTTAATAAATCAACCAAGTGGGTTTTCAAAATTATCATTCTTTCTTAACCATTTTAACATTTAACAAGTTAACAACTTCATTCGAACACCAAAATCAAAACCCACGGCCAAAGGTGGGTGTTTTTACCCATAATCCATCTTTAATCTTTGGCCATTTACACATTTACTTCCATTATTAAAACAATGCTTAAACCTATTTAAACAAACTCAAGTAACATTATATGGACAATATGTACCAGCTAATATGCAACCAATACAAGTCCTATAATCAACAAAACCCATCTTATACATTCACATGCAAACTCATGGGTCACACACATTCATGCATACATCCATATTATACTTGCATGTATATTATCAAACATACTAAAATTAAGCTTTAAACATCAAATAGTAACTAATATACACAAATCTTGAAGTGGGTTACCTTAGGTTTCGGATTTGGTTTCTAAGAAGATGATAATGTGGCCTTGTGTTAGCTATAATCCTTTCCTTAGCTTCCTACTTCTTGTTATTTACTTAAGCTTCCACCAAATGCTCTTAATCTTCAATAATGGTGGGTATAATAATTTGAAATGGTGATGATGGTGAAGTGGTGGTGGTATACATATATATGGAGAGAGAAGGAGGGCATAGATTTATGAGTTGTATTCTAGGATAGGTGTGTTGGATGGTTTGTTGAGTTTACAAGTAACCTAGTGTAATCATTGTATGTATGTATATTAATATAATAATACAAGTGGGTGGTTTTGGGGGAAATTTGGCCGCCGAGAGAGATGGGGGAGTGGGAAGGTTTTGTGGATTAATAATAACATGTGGTATTATCTAGGTGTTAAGGTTTAACATATCTCGTAATTTATCTAGCCATACGACATCCGTTTCTAATAATTTTTATCAGAGTTTGAGCAAAATTTGAATACAGTCAATGTCTGCCTAAAAACATAATTTTCTGAGAAACTTGATGTCGGGTCCTTACGGTGGCTTTCGGTTACTAATTTTCTAATTTTCGCGATTCGAACCTTCTAAAATTAAGTTTATACACTATCTCTAATATCCTAATGTAAAATTTAATTTTTCGAGGTCATATTGACATGTTTATGAATTTATTCGTTTTGAGATATTACCCGATGTCAATCTGTACAGTGTCAGCTACACATATTGAACTTTTTCGGGTTCCATATTTTAAAACTCAACTAAAATCAAAAACTTTAGCTAAAAATATTATTCCTATGTATTTATTTTACTAATAATTACACGATTACGATTAAGATAATTACCAGATTTGTCTAATTTTTTGGCGGTTGTCTCATTAACCCATCCTTTTAGAAATTTCGTCCTGAAATTTAGGTTGTAGTACTGGTTTCGGTTTCTACTGGGAAGAGGTGGGGGTACTTCGCCTTCATTTGATCCTGACGTTCTCACGTGAATTCGGGACCAAGTCTTGAATTCCAGCGGACTTTGACTAGCTAAATCCTGTTACGTCTTAGCTTCTGAATTTTCCAGTCCATGACTTCAACAGGTTCTTCTACAAATCGAAGCTTATCGGCAACCCTAATGTCTTCAATAGGAACGATCAGCGATTCGTCAGATAGACATTTCTTCAGGTTGGATACGTGAAACACGTCGTGTATTCCACTGAGCTCCGAAGGTAGGTCAAGTCGATAGGCTACCGGCCCTACTCGTTCGGTGATTTTGAATGGTCCAACGTATCTTGGACTTAGCTTTCCTCTTTTACCGAATCTGACAATGCCATTCCAAGTCGATATTTTTAATAACACTTGGTCTTCTACCTGGAATTTCAACGGTCTCGTGCGATTATCCGCATAACTTTTCTGTCTGTCGGCTGTAGCTTTTAACCTGTCCTTGATCTGAAAGACCCTGTCGGTGGTCTCTTGGACAATTTCAGGTCATGTAAGTTGCTTTTCTCCAACTTTTGCCCAATAAAGAGGAGATTGACATTTTCTTCTGTACAAAGCTTCAAACGGTGCAGCCTTAATACTAGAGTGGTAGCTGTTATTGTAGGAGAATTTAGCTAAATGCAGATAAGTATCCCAACTACTTCCGAAATCAATGATACAGGCTCGCAGCATGTCTTCCAATGTTTGGATAGTTCTCTCGCTTTGACCGTCTGTCTGGGGGTGATAGGTGGTGCTCATGTCTAAGCAAGTTCCTAGGGATTCGTGAAGAGATTGCCAAAAACGAGAAACAAAGCGACTATCTCTGTCAGAAATGATTGAGACAGGTATGCCATGTTTGGCTACGATCTCTTTCAGATAAAGCTGAGTTAACTTTTCCATTCTGTCTTTTTCTCTAATGGGTATAAAATGTGCGGATTTGATTAATCTATCCACAATCACCCAAATTGCATCATGACTTCGCGACATAACTGGCAGTTTGGTTATGAAGTCCATGGTAATATTATCCCATTTCCACTGTGGAATCTCTGGTTGTTGTAGTAATCCAGGTGGTCTTCTATGTTCAGCTTTTACTTTTGAACATGTCAGACACTTGCTGACATAAACGGCTATGTCTCTTTTCAAGTTAGGCCACCAATAATGTTCTTTGAGATCCTTGTACATCTTGGTTGATCCTGGGTGGATTGAATATCCCGACTTATGCGCTTCGTCTAGAACAAGATTACGCAGATTTCCATAGAGTGGTACCCAAACTCGATCAAGTAGATATAGTGTCCCATCAGACATTGTAACAAATTCATTTTCAAGTCCTCGCAATTTCTCAAACCTTATGTTTCACGGTTTCAAAGCTTCACGTTGTGCATCACGAATTTGAGTAGTGAGACTCGTTTGGATCGTTAATCCTAATGCACGAACACGTAAAGGCTTATCTCTTTCCTTTCGACTCAATGCATCAGCCACAACATTCGCTATACGTGGGTGGTAACGAATATCACAGTCGTAATCATTGAGTAACTCTACCCATCGGCGTTGCCTCATATTTAGCTCTTTCTGATCAAAGATATGTTGTTGACTCTTATGATTAGTAAATATTGTATATTTCGTTCCATACAAATAATGCCTCCAAATCTTGAGAGCAAACACTACCGCTCCCAATTCCAAATCATGAGTTGTATAATTCTTTTCATGTACTTTGAGCTGTCTTGATGCGTATGCTATCACCTTGTCTCATTGCATAAGCACACAACCAAGACCTAAGCGAGACGCATCACAATATACTACAAATTCATCGTTTCCTTCTGGTAAGGACAAGATTGGCGCGCTACACAACTTCTGTTTTAAAATCCGGAAAGATTCTTCTTGATCTTCGGTCCAATTATACTTCCTTTCTTACTGGGTTAATAGCGTCAAAGGTTGAGCTATTTTAGAGAAATTCTCGATGAATCTACGGTAATACCCAGCAAGGCCTAGAAATTGACGCACTTCGGTAGGTGACTTTGGTGTCTCCCAATTTTTGATTGCTTCAATGTTTGAGGGGTCTACGTGTATACCTTGTTAATTAATCACGTGTCCAAGGAAGCGTACTTTTCTCATCCAGAATTCACACTTTGAGAATTTAGCATATAACTTCTCATCTCGTAGCAATTCTAGAATCAGTTTCAGATGATGCTCGTGGTCCTTCTTAGTTCGTGAGTAAATGAGTATATCATCAATGAATACTATCACGAATTTATCCAAGTATGGCTTACAAATTGTGTTCATAAGGTCCATGAACACATCCAGTGCATTCGTTAGACCAAATGGCATGACCAGAAATTCATAATGGCCATAGCGAGTTCTGAAAGCGGTTTTAGGAATATCTTTTTCTGCAACACTTAACTGATGATATCCAGATCGCAAATCTATCTTTGAATAATAACTGGATCCTTGTAATTGATCAAACAGGTCATCAATTCTCGGTAAGGGCTACCGATTCTTAATGGTCAGTTTGTTCAATTCGCGATAATCGATACACATTCTAAACGAGCCGTCTTTCTTCTTCACAAAAAGAACTGGTGCTCCCCACGGGGAAAAACTAGGTCTAATGAATCCTTTATCTAACAGCTCTTGGAGTTGGTTCTATAGTTCCTTCATTTCCGACGGTGCCAGTCTATACGGAGATCGGGCTATCGGTGCTGCATCTTGAACTAAATCTATTCTGAACTCAACTTGCCTTGGTGGAGGTAATCCAGGTAAATCTTCAGGAAAAACTTCAGGGTAATCTCTTACGATAGGAATGTCTTCAATCTTTTTCCCTTCAGCTTCCGTATCCAAAACATTTACCAAAAATGCTGGATAACCCTTGCGTAACATTTTGCGTGTCTTCATAATACTGGTAAGCTTAAGTTCTGAGTTACCTTGCTCTCCTTGAACAGTCAATGTTTCACCACTTGGGAGTGGTAAACGAATCAACTTTTCTGAGCAATCGATTTCAGCTTGATTCTTGGATAACCAGTCCATTCCCACAAGGATATCAAAACTACCTAACTCGACAGGTAACAAATCGATACTGAACGTATGGTTTGTTAAGCGGATACTACAGTTTCGCACGACTTTACTGGTTTCAATCATCTTCCCGTTAGATAATTCTATAGAATATTTGGTATCTAACTTATTGGGCTCTATACCAAGGAAGGGTTCAAATTGTTTGGAAACGAAACTTAAATCGGCTCCGGTATCGAATAATACATATGCGTAGCGTCTATTAATAAGGAACATACCGGTAACTACTGAGGAGTCTTTCCTGGCTTTCTTCGCATTTATCTCGAAGGCTCTACCTTTCACGTTCTGATTTCTGAGCTTCGGACATTCTTTTCGATAGTGTCCCATGTTTCCACACTCGAAGCATCCGGTATTCGGTTTTCCTGAACCAGACGGAGAGTCCTTACTGAAACAGTACTGAGTCTGGTGTCCAAATCGATTACACTTCTGACATCTCCAACATTCCCCATTGTGACTCTTTCCAAACCTCTTACAAGTGGATTCATGTCCAGATCCTCTTGCGCTTGCTGCAAACATTCTTCCTGCTCCTTGGTTTCGTTTGAACTGTCCTTCTGAGTTACCATTCCACTTTCGTTTGAGTTCTCTGGTTTTATGATTTTCGGTAACTATTTTTCGTTCAGGTTCGGCGGTGGTCGCTTTCTTACCGGAGTCTTTCAGAGTTCTCATTCGAAATTCATTATCAGTTAAAGATTTTTCCAGCTCTCGGGCTGACTGGATAGTGGTTGGTTTGGAGGAGGTAACCATTCCTCGGATCTCGGGAGCTAAGCCCCAAATGTACCTCTCGATTCTTGCATATTCAGGCGTAACCAGTCGGGGTACCAGCCGAGCCAATGAGTTGAATCGGGAAGTATACCCTCCAATGTCATCACCTTCCGTCTTTAACTGCCAGAATTCATATTCGATTTTCTGAAGTTCATTTCGGGGACAGTACTCCTTTAACAACATTTCTTTTAATTCTTCCGAAGTTAGACGGTAAGCGGCATCTTCTTCAAGATTTTGAATTATGGAGTTCCAACATTCGAGTGCCTCATCACGGAATGAACATACTCCGTATTTTATCCGTTCGAGAGGAGTGAAATCACTGATTTTCATTAAAGAATCCATCTTCTCGATCCATCGGATAATTTCCAAAGGTCCTTCGGCACCGGTAAATTCTCTCGGTCCGCAACCTTGGAAAGGTTTGTATGAGCACCCGCGTACCGTACTACCTGAGGGGTTTTCGTTTAGATTTTCGGTTCTAGGTGCTTCTCCATTTGAAGTATTAGTTGTATTTAGGGGGTTTTGGCTTGCGTTGCGGTTAGCCTCATGTTGCTCGAGTGCCGTATTTACATGTTGAGCGATTAGTTGAGCTAACTCGTCTTGAGATAAAGGTAATCCGGTTGCTTGGTTATTAGATGTTCGTCTTGTTTTTGGTGCCATGTTCTTTTTAGAAAAAGAATATAATTTTGTTAGTTTTGGAAAAATGATATTTTTCTAAATTGTAAGGAATTGAATAACATCATTAATAATACAAACATAAATATAATCATCAAAGAGTGGGATTTTATATTTTACCAAAATACTACCAAAATTAGTTGTACTTACTTACACCATAGTTACCCACCATAGTTTCTAGTTTCTACCAATTTCACCACAACCAGACAAAAGACGACATGTTCAAATTTAAGTTACATAACAACTACCATAATAGACATACTACCCAAAACATATTACTTGAGAGCTATGTCTAATGAAGGCTCATCAAGTAACCCACACATGGCTCTATCATGCCATTTCTCATCTCGAGGCTTCCCACTCTGGCTTCTGTCAGCAATCCCTGATTCCTCAACTCCTTCACAAACTGGTACAACACGTCACGTGTTTGATCATCAATGCCTTGCTTATTTTCAATAGCAAGGACGTGGTTTACCATGTTGTGAACAATGTTCTTATAGGGTGAGAACTTGGCGAGGAGAACCATAAGTAGCTCGTGATCGGAGGGTTCCTCGACCACGGGCTCCGGTGCGGGAGGCGGTGGTGGAGGAGGTGGAATCACAGCCAATGGGAGTGTAGCAACAGGAGCCGGTGCTCCCGAAGTAGACCCGGCATCTCCTGATGCAATCATCGGGCGCCACTCAATTGGTGATAGGGGAATACTGCTGCTACTGGAGTCTGAGTCGGATTCGATCGCTACAGAGGTCGACATCTGAAAAGAACATATCAATTCAAGTTAGTAATACTCAATTATATATATATATATATATATATCTTGTTACCATTTCGTTTCGAGATGCGGGAAAGGAGCGCGTGTTTGAACATACCGTTATAGTTTAGAAAACTTTATATTTTCTAATTCTCTATAACTATTGGCTCTGATACCAACTTCTGTCACACCCCGAAAATCTTAACTTAACACAGCGGAAGTCTTAACTTAAGCCGTTCGGTTATGACAGATGCCGATAGCCAACACTAATAGACAATTGATAATAAAAGCATCATCTTTTATTATAAGAAAATATTTTACAAAATCATAGTTTATTACACGTGCTAATACACGGTTTACAATACTTTACTTTTGTTCAAACATCCCATGCTCTCATTTCCATACCACCTTGAAATCTTCACTTACCTGAAAAGCATAATTAAATAATATTTGGGTCAACACGAATGTTGGTGAGTTATTCCCGAGAAAAACTTATCATATAAATATAAACAATTCATATATGAACAACACATGAATATAATGGTGTACGGCCATTATACTCCCAACAATACCGATCTATACACGATACAACATAATAACGAAACCCGCATTTTACCTTTAAGCACAAAAAGCGTTTGTTGTAAACTAGCTAAGAATACAACGCGTGTATGACTATCAATTTGATAACTCAAAACGTACCATACTCGAAATATTCCCACTTTTAACCCAACGCGAATGGAAGTGGGGGGCGTCACCCCGATAGATCTACCAACATTTCTGTGCCTTCAATTCGGTTAACAGTTATTTAACCAAATTGATTCATCCCACATTAACGACAATTTGTAAAGTATAATGCGCTTTCAAAACCTATATATAAATACGAATATAGATATACAATATGCTTTTCGGAGGAAGAACTCACCTTTGAATCCGATTGTTCGTATAACACTCGTGTCCTATAATAGTACACGTTCGTTAATTTTGAATTCGGGTTTGACAAAAAATGGTTAACTATATACATGTTTGACCAATATATATATATATATTATATATATATATATATATATATATTCTTATTCTAAAAATCCATACAAGCACACAACACATAAAGTTTACTACTTATAATTCTATAATTACATATTTAAAAAATATTAACAAGTAGTAATCAACTAATAGTTGTTTTATTTAATAATTTAAATCAATTATTAAAATTTATAAAAATTATTACCTTTAGTTGCTGGAGTGTTTCGGAAAATTTAAGTTATTATTTTATTTAGAATTTTGACTCTATTTTAGTCGGTTTTGCCGGTTTTGTCGGTTTTGAGCTTAGAAACGAGCCGGTTGTTATTTTGTTAAAACTTTTAGTTTTAAATTATCAAAAACACTTTTTATATAGTGTCTAGTCAAGTTTTATTAGTTTTTCAATAAAAATGTTATGGTTTTTATTTTGTTGCCAATTTCTTAAAAATGCCAATTTTTGACGTTTTCGTGTCGGTTTTCGCGACACGAACCGGGTTGGTTTAAGTTTTGCTATTCTTGACTTTTCTTATACTTTAACTTATGTTAAATAAAAGAATATTATGAATTTAGTAGCAGTTTTAATTCAGTTCCAAAAATTCACGTCGGTTCACTTTAAAACTCGAACTTTCCGACCGTTAAAGTCACCAACAAACTATTTAAGTCACAATGTCAAAACCAAACCATTTTTACAGCAAATATACATATAATAACAATTAATATATTATCCTACCCATGTTTGATTATCAAGCACCAAGTATGCACACAAAACAATTCTTTTTCTACACATACTCAAACCTTAACTTAAGCTTTAAATTACACAATGAACATGTTATTTCTATAGTCTCTACAAGGTGTTTATGTACCAAAATTTCCAGATCTTAATAACCCATATTAACCTCTTATTTCATCCCATTATCATCCTTTAAACAAACACATTCTTGATTCTTTAACAACAAGGTTTCTATTACTAATATGTAGTAATTTTAATAACCTTATTATCATACCAACAATCTTTACAATGGAGTTTAATAAAGTAATCCTAACCACAAGTTTTTAATCATCCACACAAGATTATGTTCACTTATCAAATCATCTTGCAAAACATCTTGTACAATTTACAAAGTTTCTTTTATTAGTAAGTTTAATACAAACTCTTGTTTATTTAAGTTATCATGTTTCATGCATCCTAGTACTTCTAGTAGATTTTATTCTTTTCCATTTGTCTCATTAAATCATTTAGTTCGTCATTTTCAATCCATATAAAAAATCAATACAAGACAAGTATGAACTTTATAAGAATCACATTTTTGTATTACTTGCATGTGTAAGTAACTTTTCAAGATAATCAAATCTCTACCGCTTTGTAAACCCTTTTCCAAGATCCTATTTACCTTTTCAAAACCATTATTATTGTTACTTACAACTTTTCAAATACCTTTTTAATAAATCAACCATGTGGGTTTTCAAAATTATCATTCTTTCTTAACCATTTTAACATTTAACAAGTTAACAACTTCATTCCAACACCAAAATCAAAACCCACAGCCAAAGGTGGGTGTTTTTACCCATAATCCATCTTTAATCTTTGGCCATTTACACATTTACTTCAATTATTAAAACAATGCTTAAACCTATTTAAACAAACTGAAGTAACATTATTATGGACAATCTATACTAGCTAATATGCAACCAATATAAGTCCTATAATCAACAAAACCCATCTTATACATTCACATGCAAACTCACGGGTCATACACATGCATGCATACATCCATATTATACTTGCATGTATATTATCAAACATACTAAAATCAAGCTTTAAACATCAAATAGTAACTAATATATACAAATCTTGAAGTGGGTTGCCTTAGGTTTCGGATTTGTCTAAGGAGATGATAATGTGGCCTTGTGTTACCTATAATCCTTTCCTTAGCTTCCTACTTCTTGTTATTTACTTAAGCTTCCACCAAATGCTCCTAATCTTCAATAATTGTGGGTATAATAATTTGAAATGGTGATGATGGTGAAGTGGTGGTGGTATACGTATATATGGAGAGAGAAGGAGGGCATAGACTTATGAGTTGTATTCTAGGATAGGTGTGTTGGATGGTTTGTTGAGTTTACAAGTAACCTAGTGTAATCATTGTATGTATATATTAATATAATAATACAAGTGGGTGGTTTTGGGGGAAATTTGGCGGCCGAGAGAGATGGGGGAGTGGGAAGGTTTTGTGGATTACTAATAACATGTGGTATTATCTAGGTGTTAAGGTTTAACGTATCTCGTAATTTATCTAGCCAAACGACATCCGTTTCTAATAATTTTTATCAGAGTTTGAGCGAAATTTGATTACAGTCAATGTCTGCCTAAAAACATAATTTTCTGAGAAACTTGATGTCGGGTCCTTACGGTGTCCTTTACTGGCTTTCGGTTACTTATTTTCTAATTTTCGCGATTCGAACCTTCTAAAATTAAGTTTATACACTATCTCTAATATCCTAATGTAAAATTTATTTTTCGAGGTCAACTTGACATGTTTATGAATTTATCCGTTTTGAGATATTACTTGGTGTCAATCTGTACAGTGTCAACTGCAGGACAAAACTGAACTTTTTCGGGTTCCATATTTTAAAACTCAACTAAAATCAAAAACTTTAGCTAAAAATATTATTCCTATGAATTTATTTTACTAATAATTACGCGATTACGGTTAAGATATTTACCAGATTAGTCTAATTTTTTGGCGGTTGTCACAGTCATGAGATGTGACAATGGTACTGAGTTCAAGAATGGTGTGATGTCTGAATTTTGCCTTGCAAAAGGAATTATTCGACAGTTCTTTGCTCCTAGAACTCCTGAACAAAATGAGGTTACAGAAGAAGAAACACAACACTTATTGAAGCTGCAAGGACCATGTTAGCAGATGCTTATCTACCTGTCACTTTTTGGGTAGAGGCTATCAATACTGCTTGCTATGTTCAGAACTGGGTGCTTCTCAACAAAAGTCATCACAGAACTCTCTATGAGATTTTGTTTAAAAGAAAAACCCTATATCAAGTTTCTCAAGCCCTTTGGATGCAAATGTTCACTGTCGAATACCGAAGACTACATGAATAATTTTCAATCAAATCTTTAGACTGTTCCTTTGTTGGATACTTCACACACTCAAAAGCCTACATGGTATATGTGTAAGATCAATTGAGTGTGATTGATTCTTTTGATGTTATCTTCATTGAAAGCCAGTTTAAAACAGTACATGGAGCATCATGGCTGTTTGATCATGAAAAGCTAATCAAGTCCTTTAAGATTTATCCTGATGACTTCGATGAAACTCCATATTAAACAACTGTCCAAGAAGAAAATTCTAAAAAGATGGTTGATTTGGAAAAATTATGGTCAAATATTGCTGACAAGAATGTTGGATACTCTTTGGCTAAGACCACTTCAGAAATTGAATCAGAGAATGTGCAAAATTACAATCTAGAGCAAACACCTGTTCAAGAAAGTCCTAACACGGAGCATGTGCAAATTGACAGTCAAAACGAACAAGAGCATGTTTTCAACAATGAAGAGCGGAGTAATGACCAAAATAATCATGATTAAAATGGCAGACAACCTGATTTTGAATCTTTGTTTCAAAGTTCTAATATAGGAAAAGATATTGCTTCTACATCACAACAAAATGGCGATGAGGATGCACAAGGGAACAATGGAACTACTAATTTGGTCATTGATGAACCAAATATTAATGATACAAATCTTGACTCAAATATCATTTTAAATCAAGTTGTGCAAACTTCCTATGTTGAAAGAAATCATCCACCTGAATTCATCAATGGAGATATTCATGAAAGAGTTACAAGAAGTGCATTTGAATCTACAAACATTTGTTTGTACTCCTTCTTCCTATCCCAAATTGAACCCTAGAAAATTGTTCAAGATTTAAAGGACAATAGTTGGTTGGAAGCAATGAGGGGGTTCAAGCTTGATGTTTGTTTATGCAGAAGGTTAAAGATTATGATGTTAGTCATAATATTTGTGCATTTTTGGACGGGACAAGAAATAAGATAGAACGATCGAGAATTCTATAGGCGATTACGGCTAACAAAATTGTTATTATGGAGAGCGTGGAGGAGTTCTGGAAAAATTCAAAGCTTGAGGAGGAATGTATAAAGTCAGAGGTGCAAAAGAAGGAAATCATCGTGTCCGATCAAGTCTTACGTGATGTACTAGAGGTTGGTGATGAATCAACTTACTCGACTGCTTTGGACGGAAGTATGGTTAAGGGATGCTTATTAAGGATGGGTTATCCTAATTGTTAGTGATTTTAGTGTAATTAAGGATTCACATGTTGGTCAAGTTAATTGTAATACATATATAAATAAGTCCGGTGTGAGGTGAACACTTATTTGAACTTATTATAATTGATTGTCCTCTTGGTACTTAGGGGAAAAGCCCCTTAGTCATGGGGGGCTCCAAGGGGGCAACACCCCCTTGGCGGGGGTCCGGGGGCAGCGGCCCTGATAGCAAGGTGCGAGGTGCGGCATCCCCTGGCAGGGTCTAAGGGACAGCTCCCCTGGCTGGGGTTGAACTCTCTCATCCATGTTTTTCAAACCCTAATATAACGTAGTTTGATCATATGATACGTTCTCTGTTTCAATAAACTCTCTCATTCTCCATACTGATTCTTACACTCAATTTGAGTTTTATCCGGTCAAAACTTTTGGGAACCAACAAATAGTTTTGATCTGATAGTGATTCACGAGTCTCAGATTTTCCTAAGATATACAATTGCAGAAATCCCCAACAAAAGAATCATAAATAATTATGTGAAGATGATGAATGGACATCGTTGAAGGAGATGACGTGAAAGTTTGACATTCTGAAGAAATTCGAAGGCCAGGACTATCAATGACGCCAAAAGAGGATCCACTTCGATCAAACTACCATGAAAGTGTTGCATGTGTTGAGTACGCCCATGCTAGTGGTTTAAGAAGAAGGAAATATGGAATAGATTAGGAGGAATTCAAAATGGAAGAATGATATCTACATTTGCGAGGCCTTATTTTGAACGGTATGTGTGATACGTTATTTGATTTGTACAAAAACATTGAAACCGCTAAGGAACTATGGGATATACTTGAAGCCAAGTATATGGCAGAAGATTCTTCGAGTAAGAAGTTTCTTGTTAGTAATTTAAACAATTATAAGATGGTTGAATCTTGGTCTGTTGTGGAACAGTACCATGAATTGTGTCTAATTTTAGGGCAGTTTTCACAACAAAACATGAACATGGATGAATCCATTTCCAATTCATCAATCATTGACAAGTTACCTCCTTCATGGAAAGATTTCAAACACAATCTGAAACACATGAATGGTGAATTAAGTTTAGTTGAACTTGGAGGTCACTTCAGAATTGAAGAGGGCTTGAGAACATTTGATATTGTTGATGTCAATGATGTCAAAAAACAGGCTGGTCAATCTTTTATCATGGTTAAGGATGTTGGAACATCCAAGGGTAAGAACAAGTACAAAGGGAAACGTAAGTTTCATGGAAACAACAACACGAGTTCAAACAAGAAGGCAAAATAGAGTTGTTAGAATTGTCGCAAACCGGTTCACTTTAAGAGAGATTTACGGCTTGGAAAACTGAAAAATAATGGTCCAAAGAACAAGCATGATGCGGATCAAAGTAGTTCTAAGGACGAAGGAAACTCTGGTTAATTATAAAGAGAAGTTTGAAGGACCTGTTGCTTTTTTGAGTAATGAGAATGGAGGAAAGATTATGGGGAAATGCATTCTAACCAATGGCAAAGTGTCATTTGATAATATGTTATATGTGGAAGGATTGCAATATAACCTTTTGAGGATCTCACAAATGTGTGATAAAGGTTATAAGGTTGGTTTTGATGATTCACACTGTTTCATCCTCAAACCTGAATTTGTAATCCCTCCTAACATGATTATGATGATGGCTTCTAGAAATGGAAATATGTATGAACTAAGAATGAAAGATGCTATCTCTATGGGTGGTAATTGTTTTGTATCCAAAGCCACTGAAAATGAAACAAAATTGTGGCAAAAAAAGCTTTGTCATGTTAACTTAAAGAACATGACCAAATTTGTCAAGGGTGAACATGTAATTGGTTTACCAACAAGGAAGTTCAAGCTTGATGACAAATGCATTTCATAGTAAAAGGGTAAGCAGCACAAATCAACACACGAATAAAAACTTGTAAATTCAATTGAATAAGTACTATAAATGCTTCACATGGGTCTCTTTGGTCCTGTAAGTGTTCCTAATATAGGGAAGTAAATTTATCGCCTGGTAATAATTAATGATTATTCAAGATAAACTTGGGTTTACTCACTGAATTCCAAGGATGAGGCTACTGAGTTGATTAAATGGTGTGTTGCAAGGATCGAGTGCCAACTGGATATGAGGGTGAAGGTCATGAGATGTGACAATGGTATTGAGTTCAAGAATGGTGTGATGCCTGAATTTTGTCTTGCAAAAGGAATTATTCAACAGTTCTCTGCTCCTAGAACTCCTGAACAAAATGGGGTTGCAGAAAAAGAAACATGACACTCATTGAAGCTGCAAGGACCATGTTAGCAGATGCTTATCTACCTGTCACTTTTTGGGCAGAGGCTTTCAATACTGCTTGCTATGTTCAGAACAGGGTGCTTCTCAACAAAAGTCATCACAAAACTCTCCATGAGATTTTGTTTAAAAGAAAAACCCTATATCAAGTTTCTCTAGCCCTTTGGATGCAAATGTTCACTATTGAATACCAAAGACTACTTGAACAAGTTTCTATCAAAATCTTTAGACTGTTCCTTTGTTGGATACTTCACACACTCAAAAGCCTACATGGTATATGTGTAAGATCAATTGAGTGTGATTGATTCTTTTGATGTTATCTTCATTGAAAGCCAGTTTAACACATTAGATGGAGCATCATGGCTGTTTGATCATGAAAAGCTAATAAAGTCCTTCAAGATTTATCCTGAGGACTTCGATGAAACTCTGTATTAAACTACTGTCCAGGAAGAAAATTCTGTAAAGATGGTTGATTTGGAAAATTTGTGATCAAATATTGCTGACAAGAATGTTGAATACTCTTTGGCTAAGACCACTTCTGAAATTGAATCAGAGAATGTGCAAAACTAAAATCTATAGCAAACACCTGTTCAAGAATGTCCTAACATGGAACATGTGCAAATTGACAGTCAAATTGAACAAGAGCATATTGTCAACAATGAAGAGCGGACTAATGACCAAAATAATCAAGATCAAAATGGCAGACAACCTGATTTTGAATCTTTGTTTCAATGTTAGAATATAGGAAATTATATTGCTTCAAGATCACAACAAAATGGCGATGAGGATGCACAAGTGAACAATGGAACTACTAATTTGGTCATTGATTAACCAAATATTAATGATACAAATCTTGACTCAAATATCATTTTAGATCAAGTTGTGCAAACTTCATATGTTGAAAGAAATCATCCACCTGAAAACATCAATGGAGATATTCATGAAAGAGTTACCAAAGTGCATTTGAATCTGCAAACATATGTTTGTACTCCTGCTTCCTATCCCAAATTGAACCCAAGAACATTGTTCAAGCTTTAAAGGACAATATTTGGGTGGAAGCAATGAGGGAGTTCAAGCTTGATGACAAATGAATTTCATGTTAAAAGGGTAAGCAACACAAATCATCACACAAAGAAAAACTTGTAAATTCAATTGAATAAGTACTAGTGCTGCTTCACATGGGTCTCTTTGGTCCTGTAAGTGTTCCTAATATAAGGAAGTAAAGTTAACGCCTGGTAATAATTGATGATTATTCAAGATATACTTGGGTTTACTCCCTGAATTCCAAGGATGAGACTACGGAGCTGATTAAATGGTGTCTTGCAAGGATTGAGGGCCAACTGGATATGAGGGTGAAGGTCATGAGATGTGACAATGGTACTGAGTTCAAGAATGGTGTGATGCTTGAATTTTATCTTACAAAAGGAATTATTCAACAGTTCTCTACTCCTAGAAATCCTGAACAAAATGAGGTTGCAGAAGAAGAAATAGAACACTCATTGAAGCTGCAAGGACCATGTTAGCAGATGCTTATTTACCTTTCACTTTTTGGGCTGAGGCTATCAATAATACTTGCTATTTTCATGTCACACCCGGCCCTGAGCGGCGGAAACAGCCGGGCGCGCGCGAGTGGGGATTGATAATTAAGCAAGGGCCATTGCAAACATTCAAAGTAAGATTTTCATTGCGCATGAAAATTTTAATACAAATGCATTACATTGTTTAAAAATTACATAAAACATCCAAGTATAAAAACTGTTGAAGATTTCCATGCCATATCCCCTTGCGCGGCGGGAACAACCACGCGCATCGAAGGGATAGAACTAAAATCTTCCAAAAAGCTAGTTTTAGATGTTCAGCGTGAGGTGCTCTAAGTGTGACTCCATGCGCTACCTAGTTATCTCCTGAAAGACACGTAAAACATTTGAATCAGTATAAACTGAGTGAGTTCACAAGTTTTAGTAACTTGATAAATCGTATTGCATCATAATCTTGATAAAAATCATTCTGAAACATAATTCTGATAGCATCATTAAAACACATGCTTGGTAAAACATAGTTCTATCAACACATTCTGATAAAATCGTTCCGCGGGTTACGCGCGAACATTTCTGGGAACTGTGCTCGTCTGTGTAAGTGGCGCTGCCACTACGAGCGAAATAAGTAATACCGTCCCGCGGGTTGCGCGTGGACATTTCTGAAAAGCCGTGCTCGTCTGTGTAAGTGGCGCTGCCACTACGAGCGAATAATACCGTCCCGCGGGTTACGCGCAGACGTTGTGCCGGAAAACAAGGCGCTCGTCTGCGTAAGAGGAGCGACCTCTACAAGCGGGCTCAAACCCATAGTACTGCCCCATGACCATACTAGGCACTCGTCTGTGTAAGAGGTGCGACCCCTACGAGTGGGCGGATCAAACCAGCAGTCCCTACCCTTAGAGTTCCAATGGTAAAGTGATCACTTACTCGAGTTCTAGCGCACATACATCGAAAACCTTAGATAACCGTTCGCATTGCTCATCATGAAATATAATTTAAACACATAATCGCTTGCATAGCTTGTAAGTATACCATGATAAAACATTATTTAAGTACGTGTCCCTCGCCCCGAAAACAGTTTAAAAATAGTGAAAACAGTGAAAATAGAGGCTGTGAGACTCACCTGTGGTTCTTGTTAAGGGATTAATCGAGATTCGGGTTTTCTTGGTGTTGGCCTTTGAATTGAAGGTCTAGAATACGATTAAGAAGTATATATATATTAAGATCAAGAAATAGGAGAATATAAGGGTTGGAAGGTAGATCTCAAGGTTATATTCTCGGCTTACCTAGTAACAGGATCGGAAATGAAAACAACGGATGCTTGGGAGATGATTAGTGCAAGTTTGCAGTTCTTAAGAGAGAAGTTTGAAGTGTGTTTGGGTGATAACTTAGGTTACATATTTATAGTCAAACTCAAGGGAACACAATCCCTTGCTTTAGGGGATTGTAATCTTTTCATATCTAGGTGTAATGATGATAAAGTATGGAAATTATTATTATTTATTTAAGAGTGGAGTAGTGGATAAAAGATTTTGATTTGATTTGGTCAGGACATGCAGGTCTGGGGTTGGTGAGAATAGGGTGGCTGACAGTTGACTTTTCATGTTACAGTGTGCTTTTTCAGGTACTTTTGTCAGTGTACAGTAAAAAGTGAAAAATCTCTGAAACACGCTACTGTTTCCTTTTGGGCGGGAGTAATCTCCTTACGTCTGGAGAATAGACTGAGTGTTCTGTGCGCATCACTTTGTGCGCATAGCTTTCTGCGTGAAGGACATTTCTTTGCTGCGGGTAGGCACGTAACCTTCTCGCAGTTAGGGACATTGAGTTTCATTTGTAGATTCTCCAGGTGGTCTTGGTATTTCAACATAGTGATCAGTTATGTTGAAGTCAATTCCATCTTGGAGCTTCAGACAAACTAGCTCTCAATGTTCCCGCCATGCGGGGAGGTTAGTTCCCTTCCGCACGCGCATAAACGATTTAGGATGCACCCGCCTTAGCATCATGCGGGATGGTCAACCCATTAGACAACATAATGTTAAGGTACATGAAAACATAAAGCCAAAACATTCGCGCATGGCGCATATAACATATGCCCACGCTGGTTCTTAACATGGCGCGCTCGCGCAGGGCGCACATAACAATTGCACGCGCTGACTCTAACATAGCGCGCTCGCGCAAGGCGCATATAACATAATTACCTAATATTTAGGTTGATTACTTGGTTTAAGGGATTGGGAATTTACCGGGTGTCACATTCTCCCCCTGTTAAGCGAATTTCGTCCCGAAATTTAGGAGACGTTGCTGGCAGAAGCCATGCTCTGAAAGAGGTGTGGGTATTTCTTGCGTATTTGATCTTCTCTTTCCCAAGTGAATTCAGGCCCACGCCTTGATTTCCATTGAACCTTTACTAACTTGATTTTGCTTCTGCGTAACTTTTGTTCTTTCCAATCGGTTACTGCTATTGGTTCTTCTACGAAGTGCAGCTGTTTGTCGATGTGAATCTCTTCCAACGGCAAAATTGTTGGGTTTTATACAAGATTATCAAAGTTCAAGTTAACCATATTTAACATGAAAAACGCAACGGAAGCTTAGATTTTAAAACTTGTTATGAACATACCATTATGTTAAAACTAAAACCCAAAGAACAAGGATCAATATTACAAGAACAAAATGCTCACAAAATGTAAAATGTACCTCTTCTACCTTTAGAAGAAGATGTAGGTGGATGAAGATGATGATGTCTTCAAATGGCAAGGTTGCAAAGAGAAACCCTCAAGCTTTGTATACCCCAAGCTTTGAGCAACAACACCAACTAGTTGCTAGGATTTTTGAACACTTGAACTAGCTCACAAAACTCCCTTTTTTCTGCTGCTGCTGCCGTGAGTATATTAGAGAGGAAGAGAGAGTTTTGAAGCTTGAATACACTTGAAAAATATCAAAGAACAAGACCCAATTGCATGTATGGGGAATGGAGGATTAAAAAAGGAACCCAAGACAAGTTACAAAGAGCATCTTGTTTTTAATTGGGTAAAACCACCACCCCCACATGGGTGGCCGGTTTTGTTTTGTTTTTTTCCTTTTTTTTTTTTTTTTTTTTTTTTTTTTTTGTTTTGTGTTTTAACATTTAAAACATCTCCATTCATTTTATAAAACTCATTTTTATAAAATGTACATACATCTATTTAATTATTTAACCAATTAAATAATTAGTTTATATAAACAAATTATCCAAATAATTTATTTGAATCCTCAAGTGTGTTTGTTTAGAAAACCAATTTTCTATACATGTAGTGTTCGGTATTCGTTTAAATGATCAAATTATTAAAAGAATACATTTGGTGTTGTCTAGCTTGTTATTGGGTATGACCCGACTTGGATCAAACACAGTTAGCCACATTAGTATAAGTATGTGTCTCGGGCATACGTAATTCCAACAATCTCCCACTTGCACGAGATACATAGAAAATTAATGCAAGTGGTGAATACCGCCTAACAACAGTTCACCACCCCTAATGTGTTTGACGAAGTGCCATTCAATAACATCATCCCTTCAAGTTCCTTACTTGATATGATTTAGGTGAATCTATCATTATATCCCTTTGTTACTAGATGTCATGTTGGATCTAAGAGACATAGGCGATCATTCTCTTTACAATTCAACTTTATCAGGCCTTAGACATCTAAACTCTCAACACATAAGAGGAACAAATTCCATCTTGACTGTATACGCCTCTCACTATCACTTTTATACTCCACCTGAGCTCATCCTTATGTACCATCTTTTACGAATAGCGAAGGGGAGAGTCAAAGTGTAATACTTGGTGAAAATCAAGACCCAATATACATCTCAGGTCTAAGGATAATATGAAATTCTCCTTTACTCAAGATTACTAATGATCAAGTCAATCGACTCCATGTAGTAATATTGAGAGCGGGTCAGTCCAATATTTGTATCCCACAAATATCTATGAACTTTGGCAGCAAACCTATGCTCCATATTCATTCCTTATGAATATCCACCAATCCTAGTTCATAATAGTCTTGCTTCATATTTGTTCCCACAAATGTGATCGACTACGGACTTTTAGAATAAGATAACTTATTCATGGATTAAACATGCAAAATTAGAATTTAACTCAAGATTCCATAATCATATAAAAGAGTTAAATTACAAAAGTCTTTTAAACTTTAATACAAAATAGATCAAATCCAATTACTAGAATATCGAAGTCCTAAGCCACTCGCATGACGCTCATGTTTCGGTCTTTCTAGGAGCTTCGTGAATGGATCCGCAAGATTTTGATCAGTTCCAACTTTGCGAATACATATCTTTCCTTTTTCAACTTCATCCCTTATGTAGTTGAATCTCCGCTCTATGTGCCTTGTCTTTTGGTGCGAACGAGGTTCCTTGATTTGTGCAATCGCACCCTCGTTGTCACAAAAGATTTCTAGGGGGTCTTGAATGGAAGAGACTACCCCTAGATCAGTAATGAATTTCTTCAACCATGTAGCTTCCTGAGCTGCCAATGAAGCGGCGATGTATTCTGATTCTGTAGTGGACAATGCTACCACTTCCTGTTTTGAGCTCTTCCAAGAGACAGCTCCTCCATTAAGAGTGAACACATACCCAGACTGTGATCGAGAATCATCTCGATCAGTTTGGAAGCTCGCATCCGTGTAACCTTTTATAGCGAGTTCCTCCTCACCAGATCCATATATCAGAAACATATCCTTAGTTCTCTTAAGGTATTTCAATATGTTCTTAACAGCCATCCAATGACTGTTTCCTGGATTCTGTTGGTATCTGCTTGTCATGCTCAAAGCGCATGACACATCCGGTCTAGTACATATCATCGCATACATGATGGATCCTATAGCAGAAGCATATGGGATTTGTTTCATCATCTCTTGCTCACCCTTTGAGTTTGGACATTGAGCTGAACTCAATATGGTCCCTCTTTGAATAGGTACAAAACCTTTCTTGGAGTTTTCCATCTTGAACCTTTTCAAGATCTTATCAATGTATGTACTTTGGTTCAAACCTATCAAGCGCCTTGACCTATCCCTATAGATCTTTATTCCCAAAATATAGGCAGCTTCACCAAGATCCTTGATGGAAAATCTACTTCCAAGCCAAGCCTTAACGCTTTCCATGGTTGGAATGTCATTTCCAAATAGTAGGATGTCATCGACATACAATACTAAGAAGGTAATTATACTCCCACTAGCCTTCTTATACACACAAGCCTCATCAGCGTTTTTGATGAACCCAAAACTTTTGATTTCTTCATCAAAACGATGATTCCAAGTTCTAGATGCTTGTTTCAATCCATAGATTGATTTCTTTAACTTGCATACTTTATTAGGATGTTTTGGATCGACAAAACCTTCAGGCTGAACCATATAGACATCTTCCTCAAGATATCCATTTAGGAAAGCGGTCTTGACATCCATTTGCCAAATTTCATAATCATAATGTGCAGCTATGGCAAATAATATCCTAATAGACTTAAGCATTGCCACAGGCGAAAAAGTTTCATCATAATCAACCCCTTGAGTTTGAGTGAAACCCTTAGCTACAAGTCTTGCTTTATAAGTATCCAAGTTTCCATGCATATCAGTTTTCCTTTTGAAAACCCACTTACTTCCAACAGCTTTGGAGTTGAGTGGTGGTTCAACCAATTCCCAAACTTGGTTGTCATACATGGATTGCATCTCAACGTTCATGGCTTCAAGCCATTTGTCACAATCATTCTTGGACATTGCATCACGGTATGTGGTTGGTTCATCCGAATCTACCACGTAGCAACCTTCTACAAAAAATCCATATCTTTCGGGTGGATTGCTAACTCTACCAGATCTGCGAACGTTTTGTGTGTTTTGATCAACCACTTGATCACTTTCAACAACCTCTTGTTGAGTGCTAGTATCAACCAATTGTGTATCATCTTGTGATTCTTGATCCTCATCAAATTTCACTGTTCTATTATTAGTTCCTTCCTCAAGGAACTTAGTTTCCAAGAACTTACCCTTTCGAGCAATAATAACATTTTGCTCACTAGGATCGTAAAAGTAATATCCTAAATCATCTTTAGGATAACCTATAAAGATACACTTAGTGGATCGGACTTCTAATTTGTTTGGGGTGTATTGCTTTACATAAGCTTCACAACCCCAAACTCTTAAGAATGATAGCGATGGAGCCTTTCCATGCCATACTTCAAAAGGTGTCTTCTCCACTTTCTTGGTTGGAGCCATATTCAATATGCGAACAGCGGAAAGTAAAGCATAGCCCCAAAATGATAGAGGTAAAGTGCTTCTAGCCATCATCGATCGAACCATATCTAATAGGGTACGATTTCTCCTTTCAGACACACCATTATGTTGTGGTGTTCCAGGTGGAGTAAGTTGTGAAATAATTCCACAACTCTTAAGATGATCTTGAAAAACACCACATAGGTATTCACCTCCTCTATCACTACGAAGTACTTTGATTGTGGTCTTGAGTTGTCTTTCTACTTCAGTTTTGAAGTCTTTGAACATTTCAAAAGCTTCATCTTTGTGTTTCATTAAGTACACATAACCATATCGACTATAATCGTCAATAAAGGTAATGAAGTATCTTTCACCATTCCTAGTCATTGGTCTAAAAGGACCACATACATCCGAATGTATGATACCCAATAATTCTTTTGACCTTTCAAAAGTTTTATTAAAGGGTTGCTTTGTCATTTTGCCTTGTAAACAAGATTCACATACATCAAATGAATCATACTCATTTGTTTCTAGAATACCACTCTTGCGAAGAGTTTGCATGCGATTCTTGCTTATATGTCCAAGGCGACAATGCCAAAGATAGGAATCACCCAAGTCCTTCTTGAGTTTCTTGGTGTTGACATTGTACATTGAACTACTATGTGACATACCACTTTGATCTATTTCATATATACCATTCATGGGTATAGCTTTAAAATAAAACATGCCATTCATCAAAACATGAATATCACAATTTATAAATTTAAGATCAAAGCCACATTGTTTTAAAAGGGACACGGAAATAATGTTTCTCCTTAACTTAGGAGCATACAAAACATTCTTCAAAATTACTTCCAAACCACTTGGAAGCTTTAACAAGTAGTCTCCTTGGGCTTGGACTTCAACTCTTGCTCCATTGCCCATAAAGAGACTAATGTCCCCTTTGTTGAGTTGTTTACTTCTTTTGAACCCCTGCAACAAATTGCAAATGTGAGTTCCACATCCGGTATCAAGTACCCATGTATTTGAAGAAATAACATTTAGTTCAATATGTATAGTAAAGATAATACCTGAGGTATGCCCCACATCCCTCTTATCTTTTAACGCATTGAGATAGGTCGGACAATTCCTTTTCCAATGACCTATCTCTCCACACTCAAAGCATGGATCTTGCGCCGCAACCTTTTGCTTCTTTTCCTTCGGTTTGGTGGGCGTGATGGCTTTCCTCTTTCCCTTTCCTTGGACGTGGCCCTTGCCCTTAGCAACACTTGCTTTGGGGTTGGAGTTATGTCCCCTTTTTCCTTCATTGATTGTTAGAACGGGTAAAACCTTTTTACCCATTCCCGCTTCGGCCGTTCTTAGCATGTCACCAATGCTTTTGTCCCATCCATTCATGTTATAATTCATGACAAAGGTTTCAAACCTTTTGGTCAAAGAGTTGAGGATCAAATCCGTAGCCAACTCATTAGACACGGGACAATTCAACCTACGAAGCTTTTCGATGTAGCTTTTCATCTTTAGGACATAAGATGAGACGCTTTGGGTTTCCTCCATACGACATGCATGAAACGCTCGAACCGTTTCGAAACGTTCGGCTCTAGCTTGTTGAAGGAACATTTCCTTCAATTGAGTTATCATGTCGTATGCCCCATGATGCTCGAAATCCTTTTGGATTTCGGGAATCATAGTCCCTAACATGAGGCAAGAGGCTTGCACCGAATCTTTGGTGTACTTGACCCAATTGTTATACGCCTCCTCATCTTCCACGTTAGGCTCATCGGGAATGGGATCGTCTAAGACATATGATATCTCTTCTTGCTTGAGAACTATTCTCAAGTTGCGATACCAATCCATAAAGTTATTATGGTTTAGACGATCCTTTTCAAGGATGGTTCTTAAGGATAGGTTACGGGTGTTATGGGTAGAGGTGTTTGCATTGTTAGCGGCCATCTACAAAATTTAACAAAGTTTTATTTTAGTATTATAAATAATTTAATTATTAATACCCTTTTATTCCAAATTTTAAAATAATAATTAAATTCTAGAATCCAACGATAAATCAAATTTCGGTTAGGTGACCTTTATCCCGTTATTTGATTTAACAAGGTAGTCAATCTTGACAATTGCAACCCTTTGCAACTTCTAGAGGTATGGGACCATTCGAAATCCTTATTTCGTGTTGGCATGTTTATCCCATCAACACCATTGGACCCCATGCTTAGGTGACCTTTATCACATGGTTTCCAATTCAAGTCGTCCTACTTGTATAAACATGTAAGATTAACATTCAAGTGGTTAGGTGACCTTTATCCCACAAATATGTTAATATTACCCTAAGTATATTAGTTTGCTCAAAAATGGTTAGGTGACCTTTATCCCATTTAAAGTTCCCTAATACGTTAAGTGTCATACAAAAGGATGGTGTTAGACTTGTTTCCTTGGTAATTATGAAAAAGGGATTTTTAAGTTTTCCAATATTCTAGTTTGAAAAACATTATGCCATATCCTAACATGCATTTAGTAATATGGCGATTTTGAAAACCAATTTTCAAGGTTCAAGTTATAATAAAACCAATTTTATTATATGTGAGTAATCGCTTAGTTTTAATAAACCCATTTAATTAAACTAATTGACGCGATATTACCAAATATATATTAGAACCCGTTTCATGCTTGTTGTCGTTCCTATGTGACGGTTTGGATATCCTAATATCTATCAACCACACATTACATAAAGTAAAACAAACAACCAAGCATACATATGCAAAATATAGTCATAACCGAGAACCGCTAAGTTTGACCATACTTGTTAGCCGAAACAAGTATAGGTCATAAGTCACACCTAAGGGACAAAACATGACACAAGGATGGAATGTTGACTCCCACTTGACCTTGCATCCAAATGCTTCAAGTATCCTTTCCAAGTTGTTGTGTTCTTGTTGGGCTTGTTAATGGGCTCCAAACTTCCAAAAGTCTTCTTGGGCCCAAGAGTGAAATTTATGGGCCTAATGGGCTTGAATCCCATGATGGGCCGGTGAGGCCCAACAAGCCCAAAATTTCGGTCCAAGGCCCAAATCCACCAATTCTTGCATCTTCAATTTTTACAAAATGTATCCTAATACATATTTTTCTAAAAAAAGAAAATGCAACTAATCTATTTATTACAAACCAACTTATGAATAAATAAATTACACAAGCCTAAGATTATGAATTATTACAACCATATTGAATAATAAACATAATCAACATACACAAACAACAATCAACACATCCAAGGTCTAGGTTTCGGTTATGACACATCCAAACATACCAAATGTTCTAAGCATGCAACCTAAGCAACCAATGCCCAAAATCACCAAATAAAATCGGCCCCCCCCCCCAAGAGGCTACGGCCCAAATTTTTATTATTTTTTTTTTTATTTTCAACATCCAAATGTTAATAATGGTTTCCTAAGATCTTTCCATGCATGTCAAGATCTTACAAATCCATGAGGGGTAAAATCCACCAAAATTTCGGACCCCTTTTTCACCCATGAAAAAACCGAAATCTATGAACATGTAAGAAGCATAAGTCCTTGTAACCGGCTCTTGATGCCATTGTTGGGTTTTATACAAGATTATCAAAGTTCAAGTTAACCATATTTAACATGAAAAACGCAACGGAAGCTTAGATTTTAAAACTTGTTATGAACATACCATTATGTTAAAACTAAAACCCAAAGAACAAGGATCAATATTACAAGAACAAAATGCTCACAAAATGTAAAATGTACCTCTTCTACCTTTAGAAGAAGATGTAGGTGGATGAAGATGATGATGTCTTCAAATGGCAAGGTTGCAAAGAGAAACCCTCAAGCTTTGTATACCCCAAGCTTTGAGCAACAACACCAACTAGTTGCTAGGATTTTTGAACACTTGAACTAGCTCACAAAACTCCCTTTTTTCTGCTGCTGCTGCCGTGAGTATATTAGAGAGGAAGAGAGAGTTTTGAAGCTTGAATACACTTGAAAAATATCAAAGAACAAGACCCAATTGCATGTATGGGGAATGGAGGATTAAAAAGGAACCCAAGACAAGTTACAAAGAGCATCTTGTTTTTAATTGGGTAAAACCACCACCCCCACATGGGTGGCCGGTTTTGTTTTGTTTTTTTCCTTTTTTTTTTTTTTTTTTTTTTTTTTTTTGTTTTGTGTTTTAACATTTAAAACATCTCCATTCATTTTATAAAACTCATTTTTATAAAATGTACATACATCTATTTAATTATTTAACCAATTAAATAATTAGTTTATATAAACAAATTATCCAAATAATTTATTTGAATCCTCAAGTGTGTTTGTTTAGAAAACCAATTTTCTATACATGTAGTGTTCGGTATTCGTTTAAATGATCAAATTATTAAAAGAATACATTTGGTGTTGTCTAGCTTGTTATTGGGTATGACCCGACTTGGATCAAACACAGTTAGCCACATTAGTATAAGTATGTGTCTCGGGCATACGTAATTCCAACAAAAATCAACGTTTCGTCAGATAAGCACTTTTTGAGGTTGGACACATGAAACGTATCATGAACTCCACTGAGTTCGGCGGGTAAACGGAGTTTATAAGCAACCGGACCGATCCTTTCCAGGATCTCAAATGGTCCAATGTAGCGCGGATTCAACTTTCCTCGCTTGCCGAAACGGGGGACTCCTTTCCATGGAGAGACTTTCAAAAGTACTCTATCCCCTACTTGAAACTCCAACGGTTTCCTTCGCACATCTGCGTAGCTCTTCTGTCTGTCGCGCGCTGTCTTAAGGCGATCCCGTATCTGAAAAATCTTGTCTGTTGTTTCTTGGATCAATTCTGGACCAGTCATTTGCTTGTCACCCACTTCAGCCCAGCACAGTGGGGATCTACACTTGCGCCCATACAAAGCTTCAAACGGCGCAGCCTTGAGGCTTGTGTGATAACTGTTGTAAGAAAATTCAACCAATGGGAGATGAGTATCCCAGCTACCTCCGAAATCGATCGCGCACGTGCGTAGCATATCTTCCAATGTCTGGATTGTTCGCTCGCTTTGCCCATCCGTTTGAGGATGATAAGCTGTACTCATATCAAGACGAGTACCTAAAGCCCCTTGTAACGATCTCCAAAATCTTGAGGTGAACCGACTATCTCTATCAGAAATGATGGACACTGGGACTCCATGTTTTGAAACTACTTCTCGAATATACAATCGGGCTAACTTTTCCATCTTATCGGTTTCCTTGATCGGCAGGAAGTGCGCTGACTTAGTTAGCCGATCCACAATAACCCAGATCGTGTCGTAACCCCCAGGTGTCCTTGGCAGTTTGGTGATGAAGTCCATAGAGATTTGTTCCCACTTCCACATGGGAATTTCTGGCTGTTGAAGCAACCCTGACGGCTTCTGGTATTCAGCCTTTACCTTCGAACACGTCAGGCACTTACTGACATACGTCGCGATGGCGCCTTTAAGATTGGGCCACCAATACAGCGCTTTAACATCTTGGTACATCTTGTCTGCGCCAGGATGTACGGAATACCGCGTCTTGTGAGCTTCGTTTAATACTTGCTCGCGCAATCCTCCCCTGAGAGGGACCCATATGCGGTTAGCAAAATATCGAGTGTCGTTCTCTTTGATCTCCAAATTCTTAATCATACCTCCAAGGGATTCGTTTTTAACAAACTCTGGTTTCAAGGCTTCTTGCTGAGCGTCTCGGATGCGGGTAGAGAGATCTGTGTGAATGGTCAACCTTAGAGCCTTGACTCGTAGCGTTTTTATTCGCTCCTTCCTACTTAGCGCGTCTGCTACTACATTCGCCTTTCCAGGGTGGTACTTAATTTCACAATCATAATCATTCAACAACTCCACCCATCTTCGTTGCCTCATGTTTAAATCCTTTTGATCAAATATATGTTGAAGGCTCTTGTGATCCGTAAAGATTATACACTTTGTACCATAGAGGTAATGGCGCCAAATCTTTAGCGCGAAGACAACCGCTCCAAGTTCCAGATCATGCGTTGTGTAGTTCTTTTCATTGGTCTTGAGTTGGCGCGAGGCATACGCTATGACTTTGTCTCGCTGCATAAGGACACATCCGAGTCCCTGATGTGAAGCGTCGCAGTAAACGACGATGTCATCCGTCCCCTCGGGCAGAGACAGAATTGGCGCACTACATAACTTCTGTTTTAACATTTGAAATGCTGTTTCCTGATTTTCGCCCCAAACAAACTTCTTGTCTTTCTGAGTTAGCGCGGTCAGTGGTAGAGCTATCTTGGAGAAATTCTCAATGAAGCGTCGATAGTAGCCAGCTAGTCCTAGGAATTGCCTCACCTCAGTTGGAACGTGACCGAGAAAGTGAACTTCTCTAAGCCAAAACTCACATTTGGAAAACATTGCATACAACTTTTCTTTCCTCAACAATTCCAAAATCAATCTCAGGTGTTGCTCATGCTCGGCCTTGGTCCGAGAGTAAATCAGAATATCATCTATAAACACAATCACAAACTTGTCCAAGTATGGTTTGCACACGCGGTTCATCAGATCCATGAATACAGCCGGCGCATTAGTTAGCCCGAAAGGCATCACTAAGAACTCATAATGGCCGTATCTAGTTCGGAAGGCTGTTTTCGGCACATCTTCCTCATGGACCCTAAGTTGGTGATATCCTGACCGTAGATCTATCTTCGAATAATAACTGGATCCCTGCAACTGGTCAAATAAGTCGTCAATCCTCGGTAAGGGGTACCGATTCTTGACTGTCAGCTTGTTCAGCTCCCTATAGTCAATACACATTCTGAACGAACCATCCTTCTTCTTAACAAACAGTACTGGAGCTCCCCAAGGTGAGAAGCTTGGGCGTATGAAACCCTTATCCAATAGTTCCTGTAACTGATTGGATAGCTCTTGCATCTCAGATGGAGCTAATCGATAAGGCGCTCGAGCTACTGGCGCAGCTCCTGGGACTAAATCAATACGAAATTCTACTTGTCGCGGCTGCGGCAATCCGGGCAAATCTTCAGGAAAAACTTCTGGAAATTCGCGCACTACTGGTAAGTCTTCAATTCTTCGCTCATCTCCTTTCTTCTCTACGACATGCGCCAGGAAGGCGTAGCACCCTTTCCTTAGGCACTTGCGTGCCTTTAGGCACGAAATTAGTTTCGTCGCAACTCCCCTTCTTTCCCCTTGAATTACCAAGGTTTCTCCGTTCAAAAGTGGGATCCGAACCTGCTTCTCATGGCAAATAACTTCCGCGTGGTTCTCGACTAACCAATCCATACCTACCACAATGTCAAAACTTCCCAAGTCTATTGGTAACAAGTTAATATTGAACCCGTGACCTCCCATGACTAAAACACATTGTTCAGTTCTTTCGTTCGCGCATAACTGCCTTCCATTGGCTAGTTCTATAGTATAAGGCGTGTCTAGCCTACTGGTTGCTAAGCCTAGGGAGTTTTTAAACTCAGCAGATATAAAACTTAGGTCAGCGCCAGTATCAAATAAGACAGATGCAAAATGGCCATTAAGCAAAAACGTACCGGTTACCACATTTGGCTCTTCTTTAGCTTCACCCGCGCCGATCACAAAAGCTCTCCCGCGAGCTTGGTTTCCCCTTTGCGGGCAATCCCGACTGAAATGCCCTGGCTTTCCGCATGCGTAGCAGTTGTCACTGGCTCCAGCTTCTTTAGCACGGCAATTCATCGTCTTGTGCCCTGGCCTGTTACATTTGGCGCACGTGACGCTCGCGCATTCACCCTCGTGGTGAAACTTGCATTTGTTGCACCATGGGTAAGGCCCGCTGTATCCTTTCCTTGATGGCTCCGCGGCTTGGATCGCGTAAACCCTTGCGCTTTCCTGCTTCTTGAACGGTGGCTGCTTGGAGTCGGACCCTCGGTGGTGAGAGTTCCATTTCCTCTTGGAGTCAGAGGTTCGCTGCTCGTTTCCGCGCGTAGTTAACATACCCGCACGGACCGTGTCCCTTGTAAGGGTGATGGCCCGCGCTACCGCCTCATCAAAGGTTGGAGGCGCTGCGGCGTTGAGCGGAACCCTAACAACAGGAGGTAACCCAAAAATATACCTCTCGATCTTCTTTTCCTCCGTGTTTGCCATGTCTGGTACCAACTGGCAAAGCTCGTTGAACCGGTTGTTGTAGGCGTCGATATCCGTTCCTACCATGGTGTGGTTCCAGAATTCCTGCTGCAGACTCTGGATTTCTGCGCGAGAGCAGAACTTTCTCATCATCATTTCCTTCAGTTCTTCCCAGGTCTTGTGAAGAGCAACTTCTCGCCCCAAAGTCTTCACTTGAAGCTTCCACCAAGACGAAGCTGCTTCTTGGAACATGCAGGTCGCGTAAAGGACCTTCTGGTTCTCACTACATCTGCTAATGGAGAGAACTGTCTCCATCTTGTCAATCCAGTTGTAGAGCCCAATGGCCCCTTCGGTACCCTTGAATGGCCAAGGCCTACAGGCCATAAATGTCTTATAGGAGCACCCTTTGTCCAAGGCTCCTGAATCGGGTTCTGGGGTCTCGTTCTGACGACCCTGACTTGATTCGGCCTTGCTGGCCTCATGTGTCGCAATCGCCTGCGCGATTATTTCCGCGAGTTCCTCGGGTGTCATGGTAATTCCCTTGGCTCTGGTTGGAGGCATTCTCACTTTAAAAGAGTGAAAATATATTAAACTTAGCGCATGTACTCTGAGCACATAATGTTCTTTATCTTTATTCACTAGACACTGTGTGACCCGTGTTCCTAAGTGTGTGTATAGTTTCTTTTGAAAATATTTTCTTTGAAAAAATATTTCATGCGATTCCCCAACGGTTATAGTCTAGGTTAAAACTTCTTTTCCTAGTTCGCTATAACCAGTGCTCTGATACCAATCTGTCACACCCGGCCCTGAGCGGCGGAAACAGCCGGGCGCGCGCGAGTGGGGATTGATAATTAAGCACGGGCCATTGCAAACATTCAAAGTAAGATTTTCATTGCGCATGAAAAGTTTAATACAAATGCATTACATTGTTTAAAAATTACATAAAACATCCAAGTATAAAAACTGTTGAAGATTTCCACGCCATATCCCCTTGCGCGGCGGGAACAACCACGCGCATCGAAGGGATAGAACTAAAATCTTCCAAAAAGCTAGTTTTAGATGTTCAGCGTGAGGTGCTCTAAGTGTGACTCCATGCGCTACCTATTTATCTCCTGAAAGACACGTAAAACATTTGAATCAGTATAAACTGAGTGAGTTCACAAGTTTTAGTAACTTGATAAATCGTATTGCATCATAATCTTGATAAAAATCATTCTGAAACATAATTCTGATAGCATCATTAAAACACATGCTTGGTAAAACATAGTTCTATCAACACATTCTGATAAAATCGTTCCGCGGGTTACGCGCGAACATTTCTGGGAACTGTGCTCGTCTGTGTAAGTGGCGCTGCCACTACGAGCGAAATAAGTAATACCGTCCCGCGGGTTGCGCGTGGACATTTCTGAAAAGCCGTGCTCGTCTGTGTAAGTGGCGCTGCCACTACGAGCGAATAATACCGTCCCGCGGGTTACGCGCAGACGTTGTGCCGGAAAACAAGGCGCTCGTCTGCGTAAGAGGAGCGACCTCTACAAGCGGGCTCAAACCCATAGTACTGCCCCATGACCATACTAGGCACTCGTCTGTGTAAGAGGTGCGACCCCTACGAGTGGGCGGATCAAACCAGCAGTCCCTACCCTTAGAGTTCCAATGGTAAAGTGATCACTTACTCGAGTTCTAGCGCACATACATCGAAAACCTTAGATAACCGTTCGCATTGCTCATCATGAAATATAATTTAAACACATAATCGCTTGCATAGCTTGTAAGTATACCATGATAAAACATTATTTAAGTACGTGTCCCTCGCCCCGAAAACAGTTTAAAAATAGTGAAAACAGTGAAAATAGGGGCTGTGAGACTCACCTGTGGTTCTTGTTAAGGGATTAATCGAGATTCGGGTTTTCTTGGTGTTGGCCTTTGAATTGAAGGTCTAGAATACGATTAAGAAGTATATATATTAAGATCAAGAAATAGGAGAATATAAGGGTTGGAAGGTAGATCTCAAGGTTATATTCTCGGCTTACCTAGTAACAGGATCGGAAATGAAAACAACGGATGCTTGGGAGATGATTAGTGCAAGTTTGCAGTTCTTAAGAGAGAAGTTTGAAGTGTGTTTGGGTGATAACTTAGGTTACATATTTATAGTCAAACTCAAGGGAACACAATCCCTTGCTTTAGGGGATTGTAATCTTTTCATATCTAGGTGTAATGATGATAAAGTATGGAAATTATTATTATTTATTTAAGAGTGGAGTAGTGGATAAAAGATTTTGATTTGATTTGGTCAGGACATGCAGGTCTGGGGTTGGTGAGAATAGGATGGCTGACAGTTGACTTTTCATGTTACAGTGTGCTTTTTCAGGTACTTTTGTCAGTGTACAGTAAAAAGTGGAAAATCTCTGAAACACGCTACTGTTTCCTTTTGGGCGGGAGTAATCTCCTTACGTCTGGAGAATAGACTGAGTGTTCTGTGCGCATCACTTTGTGCGCATAGCTTTCTGCGTGAAGGACATTTCTTTGCTGCGGGTAGGCACGTAACCTTCTCGCAGTTAGGGACATTGAGTTTCATTTGTAGATTCTCCAGGTGGTCTTGGTATTTCAACATAGTGATCAGTTATGTTTAAGTCAATTCCATCTTGGAGCTTCAGACAAACTAGCTCTCAATGTTCCCGCCATGCGGGGAGGTTAGTTCCCTTCCGCACGCGCATAAACGATTTAGGATGCACCCGCCTTAGCATCATGCGGGATGGTCAACCCATTAGACAACATAATGTTAAGGTACATGAAAACATAAAGCCAAAACATTCGCGCATGGCGCATATAACATATGCCCACGCTGGTTCTTAACATGGCGCGCTCGCGCAGGGCGCACATAACAATTGCACGCGCTGACTCTAACATAGCGCGCTCGCGCAAGGCGCATATAACATAATTACCTAATATTTAGGTTGATTACTTGGTTTAAGGGATTGGGAATTTACCGGGTGTCACATTTCAGAACAGGGTGCTTCTCAACAAAAGTCATCCCAAAACTCTCCATAAGATTTTGTTTAAAAGAAAAACCCCATATCAAGTATCACAAGCCCTTTGGATGCAAATGTTCACTGTTGAATACCAAAGACTTCTTGAGCAAGTTTCAATCAAAATATTTCGACTGTTTCTTTGTTGGATACTTCACACACTCAAAAGCCTACATGGTATATGTGAAAGATCATTTGAGTGTGATTGATTCTTCTGATGCTATCTTCATTGAAGTCAGTTTAACACAATTGATGGAGCATCATGGCTGTTTGATCTTGAAAAGCTAATCAAGTCCTTCAAGATTTATCCAGAGGACTTCGATGAAACTCTGTATTAAACAACTGTCCAAGAAGAAAATTCTGAAAAGATGGTTGATTTGGAAAAATTGTGGTAAAATATTGCTGACAAGAATGTTGAATACTCTTTGGCTTTGACCACTTCTGAAATTTAATCAGAGAATTTGCAAAATTACAATCTATAGCAAACACCTGTTCAAGAAAGTCCTAACATGGAACATGTGCAAATTGACGGTCAAAATGAACAAGAGCATGTTGTCAAGAATGAAGAGCGGAGTAATGATCAAGATAATCAAGATAAAAATGGCATAAAACCTGATTTAGAATCTTTGTTTCAAAGTTTGATTATAGGAAATGATATTGCTTCAACATCACAAAAAAATGGCGATGAAGATGCACAAGTGAACAATGAAACTTCTAATTTGGTCATTGATGAACCAAATATTAATGATACAAATCTTGACTCAAATATCATTTTAGATCAAGTTGTGCAAACTTCCTATATTGAAAGAAATCATCCACCTGAAAACAACATTGGAGATATTCATGAAAGAGTTACCAAAGTGCATTGAATCTGCAAACATATGTTTGTACTCCTGCTTCCTATCCCAAATTGAACCCAAGAACATTATTCAAGCTTTAAAGGACAATAGTTGGGTGGAAGCAATTAGGGAGTTCAAGCTTGATGACAAATGCATTTCATGTTAAAAGGGTAAGAAGTACAAATCATCAAACAAAGCAAAACTTGTAAATTCAGTTGAATAAGTACTAGAGATGCTTCTCATGGGTCTCTTTGGTCATGTAAGTGTTCCTAATATAGTGAAGTAAAGGTATCGCCTTGTAATAATTGATGATTATTCCAGATATACTTGGGTTTACTTCCTGAATTCCAAGGACGAGGCTACTGAGCTGATTAAATGGTGTGTTGCAAGGATTGAGAGCCAACTGGATATGAGGGTGAAAGTCACGAGATATGGCAATGGTACTGAGTTCAAGAATGGTGTGATGCCTGAATTTTGTCTTGCAAAAGGAATTATTCAACAGTTCTCTGCTCCTAGAACTCCTGAACAAATTGGGGTTGCAGAAGAAGAAACAGAACCCTCATTGAAGCTGCAAGGACCATGTTAGTTGATGCTTATTTACCTATCACTTTTTGGGTATATGCTATCAATACTGCTTGCTATATTCAGAACAGGGTGCTTCTCAACAAAAGTCATAACAAAACTCCGTATGAGATTTTGTTTAAAAGAAAAACCCCATATCAAGTTTCTCAAGCCCTTTGAATGCAAATGTTGACTGTTGAATACCAGAGACTACTTGAACAAGTTTCAATCAAAATCTTTAGATTGTTTCTTTGTTGGAAACTCCACACACTCAAAAGCCTACATGGTTTATGCAAAAGATCCTTTGAGTGTGATTGATTCTTCTGATGTTATCTTCAGTGAAAGCCAGTTTAACACAGTAAATGGAGCATCATGGCTATTTGATCTTGAGAAGCTAATCAAGTCCATCAAGGTTTATCCTGAGAACTTTGATGAAACTTTGTATTAAACAACTGTACAGGAAGAAAATTTTGATTAGAAGGTTGATTTGGAAAAATTGTTGTCAAAGATTGCTGACAAGAATGTTGAATACTATTTGGCTAAGACCACTTCTGAAATTGAATCAGAGAATGAGCAAAAAGACAATCTGGAGCAAACACCTGTTCAAGAAAGTCCTAACATGGAACATGTGGAAATTGACAATCAAAATTAACAAGAGCATGTTGCCAACAATGAAGAGCGGACTAAGATCAAAATGGAAGACAACCTGATTTTAAATCTTTGTTTCAAAGTATGAATATAGGAATTGATATTGCTTCAACATCACAAAAATATGGCTATGAAGATGCACAAGTGTACAATGAAACTACTAATTTGGTCATTGAGGAACCAAATATCAATGATACAAATCTTGACTCAAATATCATTTTAGATCAAGTTGTGCAAACTTCCTATGTTGAAAGAAATCATCCACCTGAAAACATAATTGGAGATATTCATGAAAGAGTTACCAGAAGTGCATTTGAATCTGCAAACATATGTTTATATTCCTTCCTATGCCAAATTGAACCTAAGAACATTGTTCAAGCATTAAAGGACAATAGTTGGGTGGAAGCAATGAGGGAGTTCAAGCTTGATGATAAATGCATTTCATGTCAAAAGGGTAAGCAGCACAAATCATCACACAAAGCAAAACTTGTAAATTCAATTGAATAAGTACTAGAAATGTTACACATGGGTCTCTTTGGTCCTGTAAGTGTTCCTAATAAAGGAAAGTAAAGTGTATGGCCTGGTGATAATTGATGATTATTCAAGATATACTTGGGTTTACTCCCTCAATTCCAAGGATGAGGCAGCAGAGCTGATTAAAGGGTGTGTTGCAAGGATTGAGAACCAACTGGATATGAGGGTGAAGGTCATGAGAAGTAACAATGGTACTGAGTTCAAGTGTAACATTCGTTACTTTCAAACCCGAAAATACGACTCGTTTTAAATTTCGGTTTTTATTTATAGATATATGTATTTACATAAATATAGATTTCAATTTTCATCTTATGATTTCTCGATGTGTTTGTATATTTGTTTGGTATATATACAATATTCTCGATAATTAAAGTTTTACTATTCGTTTCTTTTAGTTTACAAGACTCTGATATTTAAAGTTTTACTTAAACGAGTCCCGAACTATTCAGGCATAATACGAAAAATACTTAAGCTTATAAACTTCTTTGTCATTGTTATAACATTCTAAAGTTAAAGACTCAAATGGTAACAATAGTTTAGTTATGAATTAAAAGAAATGTAAAACTCCTAGGGCTGAATGAGTAAATAATTCAAAATATAATAAAATAATAATAATAATTATAAGAGACCCAGCCCTTCCCCTTCTTTCCCACGTTTTTCATGCAGAGGTACCGCCGGCGGCGGCGTAATATTTCCAGCGACCTTCTAAAAGCCACGATTGACATTCGTTTTGATTCGTTAATCATCCCAAACGATCTCCTCACTAATTATAAACATTAACTCGTGATGTATTTCGTCATTTACAAACCAATTAAGTCGTACTTTCCCAAACCGTCGAATAATTTTAAAATCTCAATAGCTCGATTTAATCACCCAACGAGTCAATTGAGGCTATTAATAGCACCTTAATCTCCTTCTAAACATGCGACAGACATAATTTTACACTAAAAAACTCATTTATATCATCAATTCATTCTTATCATCACACTCCGGCCAACTTACAGTTCTCTGTCAAATCAGAACCTTGGAATGTAATTCTAATATGTATTAGAATTGTTTTTGGCTGTCTAACCAAACCCCTAACCTAAATCAATCAAACTTGGAATAGTTTTGGAGAATTGAAAACCTAGGGTTTATGTGAAGAATATGAAGTAGGGTTTGTGTTTATAATTATTTTCTTTTATCTTTTAACAACAAAATATGTTTGGTCCATTATATTTTATTTCGAAAACTATTTTTATTAGTTATAATAAATTAAATATATATCATACAAAATAAATAAAACTAGTTTTATAAATAAATAAAAGTTGTTTAATTTCCGTTAGCATTTTCTTTCACGTATCAACTTTTACAAACTCAAACCTCTCGTTAAAACTTGTTAAATAATTATATAGATATTATATATAGTGTCGTTGTAACTTCATAAGTTCTAAATCAACAAACACTTATACTAATAATCAAACCGGTAACGCTAGAATTCCGTAACATTATTGTATACAAATTTAGTATAAAACATTTAAAAAATATTATAATAATAAATTGTTAAAATCCATTAAAACTTAATATTACAATACTAAGTAAAAGCTTATACATAAACAAAAATCCACGAACCTTAAAACCAACCTATTATTTTTCATTATTTAGTTAGTAATTATCGGTTTTATTATTTTAGCTCGCGAGATTCGATCCTTCGGTTTTATGTAACGCGCTTTTCGTTTCATTTTTCAAGTTTGTCATTCCAATTCAAATGTGAGTTTCTCACACCCCATTTTTACCTTTTTTTTTAAATATTTTCGGGGTTGCATATATATCCTATCAACAATTCAATTTCTTTTATTTATTAGTTACAAACTACAATTCGTTACATGGACTTGTGTGTTTACTTGTTACTTGTTCAAATATTACGTGCATGGATTTCTTAGATATGTTTGATCATACGCCGCCCCTTTGCACTCATGGACCATGTTTCTAGTGGAAAAAGGGACTCCAATCTGAGTACGTTGGTGCACAATCCCAACTTGAAAAAACCTTCATTTATTCTTTACACTTATGGACCATTGATTCTAGTGTAAAGAACCCTTATGTGTTTTTCACAAGTTTTCATGGAATTGTATGGTTTTTATATATTATTTAAACTGTGTGAACTCACCTACTATTAAGTTGTGGTGATACATAAATGGTTAAATTTCGATTTGATTACTATATAATTTTATTTATTTCCTACTACGTTTTAGAACTAAAAATTCGTAAGGTCATGGTGATACATGAATGGTCGATTTTCAATTCGATTACCTTATTTCCATATTCATTTACCGTTATGTTTTTGAAGTGAAAATTTAAAAAGTCATGGTGGTTCATGACACTCGATTTTCAATTAGATTTCACCATTTATTGTTAAGTTTAATACTTTTTCCGTATGATTATTCAATAATTTATAAGGTTTTCGTATTGAAAGATGAAAACTCATGACATTACATGGGAATTCCAATTTCGATTTTAAATTTGTTTCATGCGATTTCTTTTCTATACTCGATTTCATTGATGTATCTATAAGTCGTTTTCATACTTACGTCCCAAGTCACGCAAATTCTTCTCGTTTCGTATCATGCCTTCTCGTTTTCCTAGTTATTGCACTCAACCGGCGAAATGACAATCCAAGTTATCAAGTACACGGCCTCCGCGATCCCGATCAACCTACGTTTGACCGCACCTACCTTCATCGCTATTGTTAATTCAAATTCAAACCCAGCACCATTCTTGGAGACGCAAACTAAACCCAACCGAAAGGCCTCACGATGAAACACACCCTTCGTATAGTATGTGTAAATTCCACCACTTTACTTCCCCGAAACATTGATATGCTTCAATCCTTGGAAAATTCACTTACCAATTATTGCTAAGACCTACCCAAACTCAACGCCCCCATCTGCAAGACCTGTACCTAACCATTTGTCTCAATCACATCTTTAAACTCATGCTTCAAGCCAACTAACATTGTGGTGACCTTAGCACACTCGCCATACTTTGGAAGGCCTAACTTGATTCCACCATGCAATATCCTAATCCCGCATCCTTTGTCGACCTTATATGATTTTTAGGTTTCAATACTTAGATTTTTACAAACCTAATAAAACTCGTTTATATTTTCTTTTGCATACTTTTCTACATTTAGTTATTTTACTAACACTTCGCGCCCAATCCCAAATCCTTAGTTATTTTAACTTTCAGTCAAATGGATTTCTTTAAAAATAATTTATTACCTCTATTATTATTATTATTATTATTATTAAAGTTACTAATATTACCATCATTATTAATATTACTACACTATTGTTATTAGTACCACCACCGTCATCATCGTTTTTATTATTACGGTAATTATCAATATGGTTATTATTAGAATTGTTATTATTATTATTATCGTTAATATTTTTTTTCTTATTATTGATATTAGCAATATTATTATTACTAGTATCATCTGCAATATTATTATATAATATTTGCTTCAAACAAGTTTTGAGCCATTTTGAAACTGTTTTTTATTCAATAATATTTTTATTATTATTATGATTAGTAATATTATTATTACAAGTATTATCGTCACCTATAATATTAATGTAATTATTATTTCAAACCGTATTTAAAGTAAAATTTTTGTATTAAACAAATCTTAAGACCTTTTGAGACTATATTTCATTCAACAAGTTAGGTTATCTGACAATCTTTTTCTTAGGCCGCTGACCCAAAGAAAACATTTATTTTTACGTTAAGGATTTCATAAAATTCTCAAGTATTAGCGCTAGTTAAAAACGTTTTGCCTAACAAAAATAGAATAATCTTATTTCACCATGAGATATAAAAACACCACGATTTACAACCGATGTTCGTAAATTAAAATATACGATATATCCCTTCCCTTCTTTCCCCTTCGTTAATGCCAATGAGTTTCGGCTAATAAATCATAGCACCATCTCTTACGTCAACCTTCATGCCACAAACAAACCTACATTCAAGAAGACAATCGTCGCAAGCTACATTTACTTTTCTTTATTTTCTTTTCACGTATGTTTTGAACTTACCCAAAGTGACTTTTACATCCACTTCTTTGGAATATTGTTTACGTAGTTTATTTTGATTGTCCATTGATCTTGGATCCATATTCGTTTGTATTTTACGAAACGTAAATTCGTACATCATACTTATTTTCTTTGCTAAATCGGTTTACGTTAGTTATTTCAAATCTTGTTATCTATGACCAATTTCCCATCAACGTTAAGTGGAAATTGGGACTATGAACATTTATGTGTACATAGTTACTTAATAGAAACCGTATTTTCATTTTATTTCTACACTTTACTATCGGTGACCGGTTCTCTCTAAACGAATTCGTTTACTTAGAATCGGGACTGTGTCCCATGTACATGCCGAGTTTATATTATGTTATATTTTTACATAAATTATTTTGTTTATTCTTGTATTTCTCTTTCACATGATGTTTTATTTAAAACATTTTGTTGTTCTTGATTTCATCAATCTGGAACAAATGTTTTATATTGATTTCGTTCAAGTGTTTACTTTGATAAACTCAAGGTTACTACTGGAATGTTTCTTTTTACAAACTTAATCGGTTTTAATATTTTAATATTAAAATTTCATTTATCCATTTCATTTCAAGTTAATGCCAATTTACATGTTGGTAAGATATAATTTTTTATTAATCTCAACGTTGCCATTGGTCAAGCCTTTGTTTTATTGGAGATTTTCATTTGTTAAACATCATGATATTATGATACTTAAAAGTTTCGTTTATCTAAGCTACTCTCAAACCTAAAGCGTTATCAATTTACATATTCATATTTCGTTGGTTAAATGCTACGTTTACCTACCACGTGATTCTCAACCCCATTATTTCAATTACATATTACGATGTTCATAATTCAAATGTTTTCATTCTTTAACTTTCATTACCTCGTGTATTTTATTTTCAATATCGTTTACCTGGTTCAGACAACGATGATTTAATTTACTCGACGTATGGTTTTTCGTCTTGTTATTGGCTTGAATGGTCTAACAATATGTTTTGTAATGTTTTTACCCTTTTAATTCATTATTTTTTTTATTTTTTAACGTTCTATATGAGAATGTTATTTATTTATCTAAAGTCTATGTTGTAAAACCACACAATAGAGCATGTTATATGGACCATCCGACGATAGAGGTAATTATGGGTCGACACGTAATTATCAAAGTCCTCGCATGAAAAATATAATAAGGCCGGTTGTGTGACAAATAAAAAATGATAATGACATGGTGGATACGCCGTTGGTACATCCTATATCAAAGTCCTCGAATTTGGAATGATTTTGGGGAACGGGACAAATACAATATGATAAGGGCATGATGGAAATGCCGCTGGTACATCCTATATATAAGTGTCCTTGTCATATTTCCTATTTACGGCATTCTTTTAGGTCATTCAAAGATCGGCGTTACTTTATATTAATATATAAAATTGTTAAAACTTCTAACAAATCTGTATATTAGTTGTTCTCTTTTGAATTTTAATTTTATTTTAATTTCGGGACGAAATTTCTAAAAGTTGTAAGTCCTGTAACATTCGTTACTTTTCAAACCGAAAATCCAACTGTTTAAAATTTCGGTTTTTATTTACAGATATATGTATTTACATAAATATAGATTTCAATTTTCGTCTTATGATGTCTCGATGTATTTTTATATTTTATTTATTATCTATACAATATTCTCAATAATTCAAGTTATAATTCAATCGTTTACTATTCGTTTCTTTTAATTTCAAGACTCCGATATTTAAAGTTCTACTTAAACGTGTCCTGACCTATTCAGGCATAATACGAAAAATAGTTAAGCTTATAAACTTCTTTGTCATTGTTATAACATTCTAAAGTTAAAGGTTCAAATGGTAACAATAGTTTAGTTATGGCTTAAAAGAAATGTAAAACTCCATAGGCTGAATGTGTAAATATTACAAAATATAATATAATAATTTTAAAGGGGAATTTACATATATCCCCCTCTTAAGTTGTCTTATTACATATTTATCCAACCCTTAAAAATCAATTACATATTTTCCCTTCTTAAATCATATATATTACATATTTCCTCATTTCATTAAAATTAACTAATTAAATGACTGTTTTACCCTTAATGAATTAACTAAAGATTTATTAACGTATATCCCCTTCCTAAACCATATCAATTACATATCTACCCAATTTCAACATAAAATGATTCGATGTTAAGACGAACATTTCAAACGCAAATAAATCCAACTGAAGTCGAACTTTTTAATCATTAGCCAATATTAAGAAGTATTTTTAACATCATTTATAGGTTCAATATTTCTAACATATTTTATCATAGAATATTGGTATTAAAAAAATTATATGAAAAGTATAAGTAAGATGCATGCACTAGATTAACTGATTAAGAGAACGGTGACTTTGTTATCACTGTAAAGGAACAAATCATAATAATCCAAAATGCCAAATGTATACATGAATAAAGTTCAAAGAAATTGAGTTCATGGCTTAAATTGTTTTTACATGAATAAAGATCAATAGATGCTCTAATTCATGATTGTCATATATAAGGTTCTATACAAAATATATGTTGTTTCTTTTTTTATTATACTACATGTTGTTATGTTGATGCCATCGTCTTGTTGTGTGTCGCGCCAAGGTTCTATATAAAATATGAGTCGTTTCTTTGTTATAGACTTATAGTATATGTTGATGCCTTTGTCTTTTTGTATGTCACACCCCTAGTCCATTAGATATGCCTCATCTTTGGCTGAACGGATACCGGTTCACTAACGTTCAGGCCCTTTTGACACTGAACCTGAAAGGTGAAAGCATGAACACTAATCTTCATCCAATCACCTAAGTTGTTCAAAATCAATGCACATAATCAAGTTCATCGCTTTGTCCTCCCACCATCAATCATGTTTAACCTCAGTTTTGGCAGCCAAATACCTACTCACTAAAAGTCCATTTTATTAGATTGATTAGAGTATATGCTAATAAATTAACCAAAATTAAACTTAAACATAAAATTTGAATTAACACAATTGTCTACAATACATAATCTGTATATTAATGTTCTAAGTGTCTATAATATAAACAAATCAGGTATACATAATTAGGGTTTACAGAATATGGATTGTCAAAACATACAGCAACCATAAATAATCTCTAAAAAACATAAAGAGACCCTTAATAAACATAACATACCAGATGAATAATTGATTGCAAAGAGGATGTTGTCGGTTGGAGCAGAAGGTCTTCCCGGACGGCAAAGGGGTCTTTGAACTTTGATTGGCAGAGAATCTTGAATTGAGAGGCTGAAGTTGTGAAGCAGATAGATTACACAGATTGACGTTTCGTTTTTTCACTTTATGGTTGGTAAATTAAAAGGGGTAAAAGGGTAATTATATATTACAAGGGAAAATATGTAATAAGAAATTTAACATTGGGGAAATACGTAATTAAGAGACTTAATGAGGGGATATATATAAAAATCCCAATTATAAAAGACCCATCCCTTCCCCCTTCTTTCCCACGTTTTTCAGGCAGGGGGACTGTCGGCGGCGGCATAATATTTCCGGTGACCTTCTAAAAGCCACGTTTGACCTTCGTTTTGATCTGTTAATAATCCCAAATGATCTCTCTACTAATTATAAATATTAACTCGTGATTTATTTCGTCATTTACAAACAAATTAACTCGTATGTAATCCCAAACCATCGAATAATATTAAAATCTCAATAACTCGATTTAATCACCCAATGGATCAATTAAAGCTATAAATAGCACCCTAATCTCCTTCTAAACGTGCTACAAACATAATTTTACACTAACAAACTCGTTTATATCATCAATTCGTTCTTATCATCACACTCCGTCCAACTTACGGTTCTATATGAATCATAATCTTTGAAGGTAATTGTAATATGTATTAGTATTGAATTTGGCCGTCTATCAAAACCCCTAACCTAATCAATCAAAACTTGGAATAGTTTTGGAGAATTGGAAAACTAAGGTTTATGTGAAGAAGATGAAGTTGGGTTTGTGTTTATAATTATTTGCTTTCATCTTTAAACAACAAAATCTGTTTGGTCCAGTGGTTGGGTATGCTGTGTGTGGTCATGGAGACCCGAGTCACAGCAGACCCATTATATTTTATTTCGGAAACTATTTTTATTAATTATAATAAATTAAATAAATATGATACAAAATAAATAAAATTAGTTTTATAAATAAATAAAAGTTGTTTAATTTCCGTTAGCATTTTCTTTCATGTATCAACTTTTACAAAGCCAAATCGCTCGTTAAAACTCGTTAAATAATTATATAGATAATATATATAGTGTCATTGTAACTTCATAAGTTCTAAATCAACAAACACTTATACTAATAATCATACCGGTAACGCTAAAATTCCGTAACATTATTATATACAAATTTCGTATAAATTTTTTAAATAACATTATAATAATAAATCGTTAAAATCCATTAAACCTTAATATTACAATACTATAAAATAAGTAAAAGTATATACATAAACAAAAATCCACGAACCTTAAAACCAACCATTTATTTTAGCTCGCGAGATTCGATCATTCGGTTTCATATGACGCGCTTTCCGTTTCATTTTCCAAGTTTGTCATTCCAATTCAAAGGTGAGTTTCTCACACCCCCTTTTTACCTTTTTTTTAACTATTTTGGCGGTAGCATATACATCCTATCAACAATTCAATTTCTTTTATTTATTACTTACAAACTACAAATGTTACATGGACTTGTGTTTTTACTTGTTACTTGCTCAAATATTACGCGCATGTATTTCTTCGATAAGTATGATCATACGCCCCCCTTTGCACTCATGGACCATTGTTTCTAGTGGAAAAGGGACTTCGATCTGAGTACGTTGGTGCACAATCCCAACTGGAAAAGACCTTCATTTATTCTTTACCCTCATGGACCATTGATTCTAGCGTAAAGAATCCTTATGTGTTTTTCACAAGTTCTCATGGAATTGTGTGGTTTTTATATATCATTTAAACCGTGTGAACTCACCAACTATTAAGTTAGTTGACATTATTTTATATATATGTTACATATACCATTATTAAAGGATGAAATAGATGAAGTCACTAGAAGTTAGGTTATTTAAATAATAAATAAGAAGACGTTTGTTTTGTTCCTTTATCTTTGTATTTGTTCATTTGATAAATTTGTGTACTTGGGATTTGAATGAATTAATGTTAATATTGTCACTTAATAGTGTCACATGTGTTTGAGCAATATGTACGTCACACTCGGGCGTATTCTGCTTTAGCCGGGTTGTTACATCAAGAATGGTGTGATGAATGAATTTTGTATTGAAAATGGAATTTTTAGACAATTTAGCGCACCTAGAACTCTTAAAAAAATGGAGTTGCAGAAGAAGAAACAGAACACTCATTGAAGCTGCAAAGACCATGTTAGCAGATGCTTATCTACCTATTACTTTTTGGGTAGAGGCTATCAATATTGTTTGCTATATTCAGAACATGGTACTTCTCAACAAAAGTCATAACAAAACTCCCTATGAGATTTTGTTTAAAAGAAAAACGCTATATCAAGTTTCTCAAGCCTTTTGAATGCTAATGTTCACTGTTGAATACCAATGACTACTTGAACAAATTTCAATCAAAATCTTCATATTGTTTCATTGTTGGATACTCAACACAAAAGCCTACATGGTATATAGTAAAGATCATTTGAGTGTGATTGATTCTTCTAATGTTATCTTTAGTGAAAGCCAGTTTAACGCAGTAGATGGAGCATCACAGCTGTTTGATCTTGAGAAGCTAATCAAGTGTTTTAAGATTTATCATGAGGAATTTGATGAGACTCTATATTAAACAACTGTCTAAAGTAGAAAATTCTGAAAAAAAGGTTGATTTGGAAAAATTGTGGTCAAAGATTGCTGACAAGAATGTTGAATACTCTTTGGCTAAGACCACTTCTGAAATTGAATCAGAGAATGAGAAAAATGACAATCTGGATCAAACACATGTTCAAGAAAGTCCTAACATGGAACATGTAAAAATTGACAACCAAAATGAACAAGAGCATGTTGTCAACAATGAAGAGCGGACTAATGACCAAAATAATCAAGATCAAAATGGAAGACAACCTAATTTTGAATCTTTATTTCAAAGTTTGAATATAGGATATGATATTGCTTCTACATCACAACAAAATAGCGATGAAGATGCACAAGTGAACAATGAAGCAACTAATTTGGCCATTGAGGAACCAAACATAATTGATACAAATCTTGACTCAAATATCATTTTAGATCAAGTTGTGCAAACTTCCAATGTTGAAAGAAATCATTCACCTGAAAACATCATTGGAGATATTCATGAAAGAGTTACCAGAAGTGTATCTGAATCTCCAAACATATGTTGGTACTCTTTCTTCCTATCCCAAATTGAACCCAAGAACATTGTTCAAGCTTTAAAGGACAATAGTTGGGTGGAAGCAATGAGGGAATTCAAGCCTGATGACAAATGCATTTCATGTCAAAAGGGTAAGTAGCACAAATCAATTGAATAAGTACTAGAAATGCTTCACATAGGTCTCTTTGGTCCTGTAAGTGTTCTTAATATAGGGAAGTAAAGGTATTTCCTGGTGATAATTGATGATTATTCAAGATATACTTGGGTTTACTTCCTGAATTCCAAGGATGAGGCTATTGAGTTGATTAAAGGGTGTGTTGCAAGGATTGAGAACCAACTAGATATGAGGGTGAAGGTCATGAGAAGTAACAATGGTACTGAGTTCAAGAATGGTGTGATGACTGAATTTTGTCTTGCAAAAGGAATTCTTCAACAACTCAGTGCACCTAGAACTCCTGAACAAAATGGGGTTTACAGAAGAAGAAACAGAACATTCATTGAAGCTGCAAGGACGATGTTAACAGATGCTTAACTACGGCAGAGGCTGTTAATACTACTTGCTATGTTCAGAACAGGGTACTTCTCAACAAAAGTCATAACAAAACTCCCTACGAGATTTTGTTTAAAAGAAAAACCCTATATCAAGTTTCTCAGGCCCTTTGAATGCAAATGTTCACTATTGAATACCAAAGACTACTTGAACAAGTTTCAGTCAAAATCTTTAGATTGTTTCTTTGTTGGATACTCCACACACTTAAAAGCTTAAATGGAATATACGAAAGATAATTTGAGTGATTGATTCTTCTGATGTTATCTTTAGCGATAGCCAGTTTAACACAGTAGATGAAGCATCATGGCTGTTTGATCATGATATGCTAATCAACTCTTTCAAGATTTATCCTGAGGACTTTGATGAAACTCTTTGTTAAACAACTGTCCAAGAAGAAAATTCTGAAAAGAAGGTTGATTTGGAAAAATCGTGGTCAAAGATTGCTGAAAAGAATATCGAATACTCTTTTTCTAAGACCACGTCTGAAATTGAATCAGAGAATGAGCAAAATGACAATCTGGAGCAAACACTTGTTCAAGAAAGTCCTAACATGGAACATGTGCAAATTGACAATCAAAATGAACAAGAGCATGTTGTCAACAATGAATAGCAGACTTAATGACCAAAATAATCAAGATCAAAATGGAAGACAACTTGATTTTGAATCTTTGTTTCAAAGTTTGAATATTGGAAATCAAATTTCTTCAACATCACAACATAATGGCGATGAAGATGCACAAGTGAACAATGAAACTACTAATTTGGTCATTGAGGAACCAAATATCAATGATACAAATTTTGGCTCAAATATCACTTTAGATCAAGTTGTGCAAACTTCCTATGTTGAAAGAAATCTTCCACCTAAAAATATAATTGGAGATATTAATGAAGGAGTTACCCGAAGTGCATCTGAATCTGCAAATATTTGTTTGTACTCCTGCTTCCTATCCGAAATTGAACCCAAGAACATTGTTCAAGCTTTAAAGAACAATAGTTGGGTGGAAGCAATGAGGGACTTCAAGCTTGATGACAACTGCATTTCATGTCAAAAGGGTAAGCAACACAAATCATCACACAAAGCAAAACTTGTAAATTCGGTTGAATAAGTACTAGAAATGCTTCACGTGGGTCTCTTTGGTCTTTTAAGTGTTCCTAATATAGGAAGGTAAAGGTATTGCCTGGTGATAATTGATGATTATTCAAGATATACTTGGGTTACTTCCTAAATTCGAAGGATTAGGCTACTGAGATGATTAAAGGGTGTTTTGCAAGGATTGAGAACACTGGATACGAGGGGGAAGTTCATGAGAAGTGACAATGGTACTGAGTTCAAGAATGGTGTAATGACTGAATTTTTTCTTGAAAAAGGAATTATTCAACAATTCAGTGCACCAAAACTCCTGAACAAAATGGGGTTGCAGAAGAAGAAACAGAACACTCATTGAAGCTGCAACGACCATATTAGAAGATGCTAATCTACATGTCTCTTTTTGGGCAGAGGCTATAAATACTGGTTGCTATGTTTAGAACAGGGTACTTCTCAACAAAAGTCATAACAAAACTCCCTATGAGATTTTGTTTAAAAGAAAAACATATATCAAGTTTCTCAAGCTCTTTGGATGCAAATATTCACTTTTTAATACCAAATACTAGTCAAACAAGTTTCAATCAAAATATTTAGATTGTTTCTTTGGTGGATACTCCACACACTCAAAAGCCTACATGGTATATGTGAAAGATCATTTGAGTGTGATTGATTCTTCTGATGTTATCTTCAGTGAAAGCCAGTTTAACACAGCAGATGGAGCATCCTGGCTGTTTGATCTTGAGAAGCGAATCAAGTCCTTCAAGATTTATCATAAGGTCTTTGATGAAACTCTGTATTAAACAACTGTCCAAGAAGAAAATTTTGAAAAGAAGGTTGATTTGGAAAAATTGTGGTCAAAGATTGCTGACAAGAATGTTGAATACTCTTTTTCTAAGACCACTTATGAAAATTGAATTAAAGAATGAGAAAATGACAATCTGGAGAAAACACCTGTTCAAGTAAGTCCTAACATGGAACATGTGCAAATTGACAATCAAAATGAACAAGAGCATGTTGTCAACAATGAAGAGCGGATTGATGACCAACATAATCAAGATCAAAATGAAAGACAACCTGATTTTGAATCTTTGTTTCAAAGTTTGAATATAGGAAATGATATTGCTTCAACATCAAAACAAAATAGCGATGAAGATGCACAAGTGGCAATGAAAGTACTAATTTGGTCATTGAGGAACCAAATATCAATGATACAAATCTTGACTCAAATATCATTTTTGAAAGAAATCATCCACCTGAAAACATCATTGGAGATATTTATGAAAGAGTTACTAGAAGTGCATCTGAATCTGCAAAAATATGTTTGTACTCCTGCTTCCTATCCCAAATTGAACCCAAGAACATTGTTCAAGATTTAAAGGACAATGGTTGGCTGGAGGCAATGAGGGACTTCCATCTTGATGACAAATGCATTTCATGTCAAAATGTTAAGCTGCACAAATCATCACACAAAGCAAAACTTGTAAATTCAATTGAATAAGTACTATAAATGCTTCAAATGGGTCTCTTTGGTCCTGCAAGTGTTCCTAATATATGGAAGTAAAAGTATTACCTGGTGATAATCGATAATTATTCAAGATATACTTGGGTTACTTCCTGAATTCGAAGGATTAGGCTACTGAGCTGATGAAAGGGTGTTTTGCAAGGATTGAGAACCGACTGGATATGAGGGTAAGGTCATGAGAAGTGACAATTGTACTGAGTTCAAGATTGGTGTGATGACTGAATTTTGTCTTGCAAAAGGAATTCTTCATCAATTCAGTGCACCTAGAACTCCTGAACAAAATGGGGTTGCAGAAGAGAAACATATCATTCATTGAAGCTGCAAGGACGATGTTAACAGATGCTTAACTACGGCAGAGGCTATCAATACTGCTTGCTATGTTCAGAACAGGGTACTTCTCAACAAAAGTCATAACAAAACTCCCTATGAGATTTTGTTTAAAAGAAAAACTTATATCAAGTTTCTCAAGCCCTTTGGATTCAAATGTTCACTATTGAATACAAAAGACTACTCGAACAAGTTTCAATCAAAATATTTAGATTGTTTCTTTGGTGGATACTCCACACACTCAAAAGCCTACATGGTATATGTGAAAGATCATTTGAGTGTTATTGATTCTTCTGATGTTATCTGTGGAACCCTGGATCGATCTCGGACCTAGGATCTAATAACTATAGACGGATCTAGTTCATTGATGCTATAATATGATTATAGATTGTATATTAGTTAGTATTAATTGTATATATATGTGTATGTATATTATTGACTGAATAATTAAGGTGAAGCTTGAGAGGAAATTTGGGTAGAGGTTCGTTAATCTTAACTCAAAGCTTAAATTAAACACTGGACTAAACCACTATATATAGAAGATGGGTCTAGTTCGTTACACATTCCGTAAAGAACTAGCCACCCACTTCGATACATACAATTAACAAATAAATTTAACGAAATACCCCCTGACTCGTTAAACATCGTAAATGAATCAGGAGGGACTCTAACTTAAGGGCTAGTTCGTTAAACATCCTTAACGAACTAGCTTGTTAGCTTAAATATAAATTAACTTTTACATTAAATAAACAATAAATACAAAACGATAAATAAAAAGACTCGAGACTCAAAACCGTGTACTAACAGACACCCCCTCGTCTTGAGCTTGTTTCTTTAAATTACTTGAAACGTCTTGTCTGCCAATCTCTACAGCTGTGAATACCATGTTCATGACATACAAGAACAACAAGTTGAAACTGCATTGCTCGGTCATAGTCTTCACGATGCTTAATCAATATCTTATTCTTGAATAGCACGTCATTGTCGGTCTATGTTAAATTCACAAGCCACATCGGATCAATGATCTTTATCAGCTCGGTCTTTAAACCTTTACCCAACACAATAATGGCCTCACCAGTTCGGTTATCGTAGTACCAGCGGTTGAAAGATAAATACATGTGTTGGTTCAATGTCTTCACCGGAACACGCTTCATGGTCTTTGGCGAATATACCTTAAGAACCAACTTTCTCCAACCTGTCCTTGGATCGATCTCATCGATACGCTTGCGGATTGGAATTTGTGGCTTAAACAATTTAAACTCGTTGTTCACCTCGAATAGCAAATGTTGGTGAAACCAACTTGCTTGGTGGTTCCCACCACGGTTAATAAACGGACGATAGGCAAGAGTACGTACATCCCATCTTGTCAATGAGAGGACGTCAGACATCTTTTCATAGTACTGAACGCCCTTCTCCCATTTGATAATATATACTTTTAATTCAGAATCAAAAAGCAAAGAAATAATGTCACCTTGAACTTTAGATACGGCCTTGAAGGATTGCTTTGACGCGTGCAATAGCTTCTACCGTTAATTCATGATCAACATATCGTTGTGCATCAATAATCTTCCTAGTTCTCTTTTCTCGACTAGCAAACCAACACTGAATGTCAGCAACCGAAGGATTGGGATTTGAATCAAATCTCGTATCAACAACATTCTTGCGCTTGGAAGTCTTCTCCAGATGTTCTTTTGTTGCTTTGACCGTTTCCTCAGTAAATATTGGAGCACCCTGATCAACATTGGTGTGTTGAAATAGATCAGGGTATTCCTCAGCAGTAATATCCTTGATCTATAGTTCCTCATCCTCATAAATAAACTCAGTGTTCATCTGAATGTTTGGATCATCAAAGACCTCATCATCGTTCACAACCTCCAAGTCCTCCTCAGCCTTCAACATGGTTAACTCGTCATCATTCAAACCAAGCAAGATCGAAATCTGCTATCATGTTAGGGACCTTTCAACGAACTGTCCCACAACAATCTCATCTGCATTCACTATGCTTCTAACCACCCCTTACCATCAACAAAAATGAAAGTATCAGCCTTAATCATCTCAATGGGTGTAGCAGTTGTACTATCATGATAAGCAATGATCTGTTTTACTGAATCCCTAGCTGCACTCGTACTAGCACCAGAAGATGAGCCGTGAGTTTGTTTTGGCTCACTACCTCTAGTACCTGAAGCATCTGGATCTTCTTTATCATTCTTGAGCTTCTTAAGTTCACCATCATTGCAAGTAAGCTGCAAGATAAGATCTTCTTGCTATTTTATTTTCACCCTCTGTGACTCAACAATCTCACGGAGGGCCTTTGTCTCCTTCTGGCAGAAAGATACATAACTTACTAGATTCTATTGGTTCTCCAACATGCGTTCTTGAGTCATAAGATCAGCAGAAATTTGATTTTCATACAAATGAAGTACACTCAAGACCATGTTCAACTGTTGATCATGAGGCATAGCAAGAAACGAAGAAGGGATTGGTTGAGCAGGTCCTTGAGGTCGGTTCAGCCTCAAATATGAAAAATCCATAGGTGGTGGAGGCATCATCATCGGTGTAGGAGAGACCACCGAAGTAGCATTTGAAGGCCTTGGTATTGTAGATAAAACTGATTGAGGAATCATACCAAGCCTGGGATCCGTCATAAGCGTGGTCGTCAAATTTAATTCCGGGGTGCTAGTAGTAAGCGGCACCACCGGTCTTCGAGGAGCGGACGACCTTGGAGGTTGAAATCCAAATGAGATGCCAGCACCAGCCGACACTCGTCGCTTAGACGACCCTTCACCCACCAACTCTTTTCCTTTTATTTTGCATTGAGTAGCTATAGTAGAAGCTAAAGAAGCCTCAACTGTAGCCTGTTCAGCATGGGCATAGCCATCACCACCATTACCACCATTACCATCATTATCATCAACCTCATCTCCATTGTTCCAACCAGGTCCTTCCTCACCCTCAGAATCCAAATCATCGTGGATCCAGTGATCATTGTCAGGACATACATAATAGGATTCACTATATGACCAGTTAATCGTTTGGTCTGTGGTGTCTCTTTCCTATAAATCTTCATTCTTCGTACAGTATCAGCAGTCATGTGTTCAAGAGGGATCACATCACCCGCTAAAGCTTGATCAATAACCAAATTCGGAATTAAATCTTGAATTATCAATTGAAGAAATCGAGGGTACATCAGGAACTTCTTACATTGAACCACCGTAAGACATTGTTCCTTAAGTTGATAGAAAATCATCATTGAATAGTTGAATGACTTGTTTAGAATCAATGCGACAAATGCCGATTGTAACATAATTTGACATTCATCGAAGCCACCCTTACGTCCTCCTAAGCAATGGATCAACACGTGAAATAAATACCTGTAGGTGGGACATAATCCATTCTTTTTATATATCGAAGCTTCAAGATCACCACCATAAAATACTAGACGGAATAAACCTCGGATCAAACCTTTGTCAAACTCACAATGATAATCGATAGTGTCACCAGATTGAAGCACCCGTCGAATAACATCAGTGTCAATAGTAATAGGCGTTTGGTTGACCGTAGAATCAATATGATTATCAGCCTCAATGTATCTAGCTGTATTCCAAAACTGACGAATAATGCTAAAATAGACTGTCGGTCGTGCAATTACAGTGTGATGAATTGCCGAACGTCTAATAAACGCCAATAAATCACCGAATACATCTTCATCAGTAAACTTCATACCGACAAAAGCACAAATGTTATGCTTTTTGTCGTACGGAAGAAGTGGAAGATCTTGTTGTTGAACTTGTTGGGGATCAGCAACAAGAGGATCTTGTTCCAGATTATTAGCCATTGAACTGTATAAACAACCCGAGAATTAGTGATAGTGAATAATAATAATACTAATGTAATTAATATATTATTAAAAGTTTAATTAAAACAATTTATAAAACTTTTTAATTTTGAAATATTTAATATGTCATTCGTTGTATTCTAATTCGTTACAGCAAATAAGCTACTTCGCTATCAAGTAAATAGTTAACGAATTATGCTTAACGAATCACTAATAAAAGTTAACGAATTAAGACCTAATTCGTTGTAAATAGCAAATGAGAATCTGATTCGTTATAAGTTACGATTCGTTAGCCTTATTTGTGTGAAATGTATAACGAATTGGACACGAATGAGTTCCAATTAGTTAAACATTTAACGAATGGCCAATTAAGCTCAATGTTTGACTAAATTGGTCAAGGTCAAAATCACCAAGAACACTAAAAGTCAACATTGCAATTTAGAAATCAATTACACCATAATCATCGATGGAAAATCGAACAAAGGATAACAAGGATCTCGGCAACCCATTGGGATGAGAATGGTATAGATCAGTTGTACCAAAACAGGGTACAAACCAATTAAATTAAGGGTTTATACGAAGGTTAAAACCCGATTATAAAAACCAATAATTAACCCATCAAACATGAATCAAATTTGACAAAAATCATCTCGGTATGATCGTCTATACCTTAGGATTCAGAGTATATGATCAAAACGTGATTTACTGATGGTCGAGAGTTTTTGGAAATTTTGCCAGAGTAACAGTAAGGAAGATGAAGGGAAGAGTGAATAGTGAATACGAATCGCATCAAGAATCCCTATATAATCTGACACGCACAGTTTCCAATGTAACGAATCATGTGATTCGTTTGAATTTTGAATTAACGAATCAGGTGATTCGTTATCTTAAATTAAAACGTGGCATAACGAATTAAAAATGGTTCGTGAAAATCTTAACGAATTAATAGCCATTCGTTACAGAGTGGCGGAAGCAAATTAAAGTTAACAAATAAGGTTAACGAATTGGAGCTCAATTCGTTATAAATGACTTTAATTCGTTAAAATTCAACGAATCACATGTAACGAATTACTTTATGTAATATTAAATTAAATAAATAAATTAATTAAATCAATTAAATAAAATCTTAATTAAATAATTAAACCAAATAACTTAAATGAATCACCGGGAACCCACATCTCGATGATCGATTACCTTAAAGTGTTTTATGCTTTAAAACACTTAACTTACAAAAAATAAATAATATGTAAAATGAAAAAGTAAAATGTTTTTGGTATTTTGAGTTTTTGTTAATGAAAAATATTTACTGGAAAAATATCCGAAAATTAACACGTAAAACAGGAAAAATATTATTGTGTTTTTGTATGAATTTTTCAAAAGCAGTACATATTTTTGGATTTTTTGGTGAGTTTGAGCAGCGAATCATATCGACCAGATTGCCCTTCCATCATAGTTTTATATTTCAGCCATATTGTGACTGGAGTTAAGTCGGTCATTGATATTGTTGTCCACTTAAATCTTATAACAAACCTTCAAGTGTTTTTGTGATATGATTAAAGGTTCAATTAAAGCACAAAATATCAGAAACTATCAGCCTCTAATCTCGGTTCAAGCTTAATTTGATTTTTGCTATATCACCCCAACTTGACTTAAACCATTATATTGCTGATCAAAATTTGAATTTAACAAAGATTTATGAGCAATGCATTGAGTTTCCTTTACTATGAGTGAGTATGCACGAGTTCATCTGTCGGCTTACATACACTGTATCACCTGGGGTCCGTTTCTTAATGGTTGAGACGCTCGCAAGGGAGGAACAAATGTATGACTAATAGCGGATTTTGATCAAGCCAGTAATTTAGATTGTACGAGACACAGCATTGATCAAGTTTAACGACTTTAGGTTTGCTCTAAAAGCGATTGAAATATTCGGGCATATGAATACCCAATAGATTAAGCTGCATAAAGACTCATAGTGTCCAGAACCTCAACGCTTGTTATTTGCTTTATTTTATTTTTTGGTTGATCAAACAAATATAAGGCTTGACTAACACCTCTTTCAATTTGGCATTTCTTTATGTTTATATCACATACTTTACTCTAACAGTTTGTTTAAGACCTACCAATGCACCAATGCAATTAAGCACTCAGTCTTTTAAGCTTATTTCTTGCTGGATATGGGGTCAAAACATTCAATGTACTATCATTTTTTCTTTTTGCTTCAAAAATTTAAAATTTTGAGGAGCGTAAAACAAAATAAATTTAATCGCCCCAGTTACGTTAAGTCTATAAATAATTGGCTAACCTATTAATTCACAAATGAATAATAGGACCAAAACATGCAAGCATGCTCCACAAACTTAAATAACTGACGTAATTTTCAGTGAAAAAATAAACTAAAACGCATAATGAACGCCCTAACTACTTTCCATTATCAGGTAAATGGTTATCCCGAATATTCACAAGTAAATATTAGGACCAAACATATACAAGTACATGTCCTTCAAATATAAGTAATTGACATATTTTTCAGCGAACGTATACTAAACTCGTTTTGGTCTTTCTCTATACATACTTAAAATACAATATTTTTGTCTTTTTCAAAGTTTTATACTGTTTTTGGATTTTAAATTTTCAATGTTTTTGGATTTTATCTATACAAACTAAAAGCACAATATTTTTGTATTTTCTATTTTTCACCACCTAAAACCCAAAACCAAAATAAAATTTAAAAGAAAAATTAAACAAAAAAGCAAGATAGTTATCCTTGTTTCAGGATATCAGCAAGGGTCTTCAATCCATTTAAACCAAGCAAAAATTGAAATTAAGTTATTTCAAAGGCTTTGGTAAATAGATCGGCTTTCCGAAAATAAGTATGTACTTTCTCAAGGTCGATTAATTTCTTTTCAAAGCAAACCCGTATGAAATGATATCGAATTTCGATATGTTTCCTTTTAGAGTGTTGTACGGGATTTTTGGTGATACTTATGGCAGCAGAGTTCTCAATCAAAATAGGAGTAGTAAGAAACTTCAACCGTAGTCGCGCAGATGTTGTTGAATCCACAAAACCTGGGAACAGCAACTCGAGGCTGCAACATATTCTGCCTCAGCGGTTGAAGTAGAGACCGTCGTCTGCTTCTTACACTGCTAGGAAACAAGCCGGTTTCCTAAGAATTGACACCCTGTTTCCTAAGAATCTTCAAGTGCCTTAGGAGTCGCCGTCGGCTCAACTTGGGATAGAAAGCAAGTGAATTTGGCAAGATTTACGATTCCAGATGAATGTAAATCAGCATAAGCACACAATACGGTATTCTCATTCGACGAAGCAACTTTATGACGTGTTTGAACGCCCACATCAAGTTCTCCAATGATGTTTTCTAGTGGATGATAATTATGAATCCGAAGAGTGGGATTCTCAGGACCAGCCACATTTTCGAATAAGTTAGTGTAATGTTCTCCAAGCTCAGGAGATGAAACATCAGTGTCAAGTTCAATAAATTGATCATCATCTTGATTATCATCAGAAGATGTATAAACATTATCAAAAGTAGCTTGAGAAGCATCACATGGATCTTCAGTTGGAGGAGCAGTTGGAGCTTAGACATCATTAGAACTTGAAAATCTTGGAATGGCTAAATAATCTTCAAAGTATGCACGAACCAGGTCTTCATCTGGTTGCCCAGTTGATGGAGTAAATGAATTAAATAAGCCATCATAATCAAACATCCAGTCGGGACCTTTCCCTTGAGGAGGTGTGGTGTACTTTTGACAGTCCACATGATACCATTCCTCAGCACAACCAGAAGTGAGATTAAATACCCTTTTCTTAGGAGAAGCAAACCCCAAAAAATATCCCTTAATGGCCTTTTCTTCAAACTTACCCATATCCTTCATCAACATCGTTCAAGGGCACCCAAACGGTTCCAGGTACTTTAAGTTGGGCTTTCGATTGTTCAAAAGTTCATAACTTGTCTTCTTGAGTCGTTTAACAGTTAGAACCCGATTAAGCGTATAACAAGCTGTATTTACCCGCCTTATTTCAAAATTGGACGGGAAGCTTAGAATCAGCAAGCATAGTTCTTGCGGCATCAAGCAAAGTTCAATTCTTCCTTTCAGCAACACCGTTCTGTTGTGGTACATAGGGTGCACTATATTCTCGGTGAATTCCCTTTTGAATGCAGAAGAAATCCAATATAGTGTTCTTAAATTCAGTACCATTATCACTTTGAATTCTCCTCACTTTTTCTTGTATAGTGATTCGATCTTAGTGATTTGGTTTTGTACCAGAACAGCTATTTGATCTTTTGAACTCATAAATAAAACCTATGAGTATCTTGAATAATCATCGGTAACTACAAGACAGTAACAATCTCCAGAGATACTAGCACGATTCACACGACCAAAAAGATCTATATGAAGTCGTTCAAGAGGAGTATCAATGGAATTCAATAACTTAGATGGATGTGACTTTTGCTTCTACTTGCCTTTCTTGCACGTAACACAATGGTCAGATAAATTAATGTTTTTCAAATAAACACCTTCAACTAAGTCATTCGCCGTTAAATAATTCATCTCTCGAACATGAATGTGACCCATTCTACGATGCCATATATTAGAGTCCTTCTCGGTTGCTTTTGAGATAAACATGTTTTGATAGATGTTGAAACTTTAGAAGACATATTTAAGACATAAATATCATTTGATCGAGGTGATCACATGACAACCATGTCCTCGGGAATCATGTATCCCGGTTTCAAAATCAAACACTCTTTATCGGTAAATACCGTGGTGTACTTCTTGTCAAAGATTTGTAACACGCTCAATAAATTATGGTCCACCTTTTCACAATAATTGACTTTTTCAAACGTAATGTGACCATTTGAAACTTCACCCTCTTGTTTTATCATGCCCCCAGAATTCCCTGCAAAATCCACATAACCCCCTTGAATATTTCTCACATTTGTTAAGAGGTCGAGATTTCCATTGATATGACGAGAATATCCACTATCCATTATTCAGTTTTCACCAGACACAGTCTTGGATGTACCCTACACACAAATTAACAATGATTAGTTCAAAAACGCAGCCAGACCTCGATCTTGGGCACCTTTTGAGTTTCTCTTGGAAGAGTAACTTTAACTGAATTCAATTGTTGTTTAGCAACTTGGGAATAAGTTACTGGCTTCTCAGACTTTCGTCTCAGATAAGCAGCTTGAACGACATTTGAGTTCACGTTCTTACATATAGGCTCAGTTGGAACAAACTTTGGTTTCACTTGACCATGTGTTTTGTTCACATAAATTACCTTACGTGGATTCACGTTTGAAAACATGATGTGAGTATCATCATCACACGACACGGGTCATTTCAGAATCTCCTTTATCACAGGAACAGGTTTCGATTGGTCCTTGACAAACGGATGAAGGTTATGAGATTTCTTCTGGCCACAGTTTCTCACCACATGACCTTGTTGTCCACACAAAAAACAACTTCGCATGTCAACACGATCATGTTGAAATTTGGAAAAAACAGATGCAACAGAAAGTTGATGACTCACATTTTTAGTGAAACTCTTGGCCAAATCATCGGACGACGCATACTTCTTTTTCATATAGAAATCAAGATTAGAAAAATTAGAAAAACTTTGCAATGTGTCATTTCCAGTTGATTTCTCAAAATGAACGTTTTTAGCATTTTTTTTTAATAATAGCTTTGCTTTAATCAATGGGTCTGATGAATATGATGTTTTGACACAAGCATATTAACGTTCATGATCTTGTTTCTTGTCAGTTTGATTGTAAAAAACACTTTCGATCAGTTCAGGTTTGATAATACTAATCGAAATGTCTTTTTCAGTGAACATCGTGTTCATTCTCTTTAACTTAAAAAAACGAGTAGATGATGGCTTAAAACCAGTAGGATTGATGAAACGCATCAAGTACTCATCAGAAATTTTCGGTTTTTCTGATTTCTTTGGCTTCATAGGTTTAACTTTCACTTGTTCTTCGTTTTTCACATGAGGTTTGTATGAACCCGTACACAACTTCCTCAAATTATTGAGGTTCACAAAGAATGTGATTTGAACTTGGAATGTTTTTGTTTTTGTGTATAACCTCAGGTTCAAACACATCCTCAATAGTCACTTTATCAACATTTTCAACAAATACTTTGTTGCTTTCAACATGAGGTTTTTTGAGGTATAGATTGGGATTTAACAGTTTCAGTTTTCACTAGTTTTGATGTTTCAGAAATCAAATATTCTTTTACAATCACATCCTCATCTCTTTTAGCAAAATGATTTGCTTTATAATCATTGTGAAAAGGTGGTGGGATTTCAACAAAACCTATACCTTTTTTCAAATCTTTTTGTGTAGGTTCCCAGCCAGATCTACACGGAAATATCTCGTTCTACGTAGGTGCGGAATCCCTACGTAAGACGATACGAGCGTAGAAGACGATACACGTTAAACACAAGCAAACACACGTTACAATACACAAAAGACACGTTGTATTGCAACTAATAATACGTGATTTGTCAATCACCGATTACACGTACTGAATAGTTAAAATCATACAAGCCGTATCCCAACCTTAAATACACTTCGACAACTTCGCCTAACATGCTAGGCGAAGTTGTCACTAACTTCGCTTAAACCACAAGTTCGCTTATGATGGGCGAACTTGTGAAACATATTAACTAACACATAACAAAACCAACTTAACACAATTATAGACACTAGATACTGAACTACTACTGACATCATGTACCAACAGACTCCCCCTTGGCAGTAGCTTCATATCTCATCTTCAATCACGTGTCTTGTAATCTCAAAAATCTCGTATCTCTCGTCTTCAAGCATGAACGCCTTCTCGTACACAAACTGAAACTACGCTTTTGTATTTCTTGGCTTCTTCTTTCCAAGCAGGAATGTAAAATATCTTTTTCTCGCTCAGCACCTGCAAGTCTGCTTGAGACAAAATCACTAAGTGCATAGGATCATATACTCTCATCAACTCTTGTTCATCTTCATCCTCCATCACTGCTTCAGCTGTTTCCCTATCAACGTACCACCATTTCAGATCCTTGAGCACATCCTTGGGCATTTGTTTCATCGGCACTTCTTTTAAGCACCGGATCGGCTTATACTTCATTATCATCCAAGGCTTGCCATCTGCTCTCATTCCCTTGTCTCTGTCTTCAACGAGCTTTCCTTTCTGCGGTTTCAACAGCTCGAACTTTTTCTCCTTTATGTTTTCTTTCCAGACTATCTTTCCAATGATCCTAGCCATGTTATCATCACTCTTGTTTATCAACCCCAACCTGGCTAAGTCCTTCACCTCACACTCAGGCAACGTATTCAACGATCTCAACAACCTCTTGAAATACTGAACCCTTATAAATTGAACATTATGCCATTAACTTTTATGACTTCCTTTAAAGAGTAAAGAGTTACGATCAACTACCAAGTAACCAGGTATAAAACCATAAAACGACATAAGTAAAATACAATCTTAGAAATAAAATACACGGGATCAAATTTCAGTCTTGACAGGGACTAACATGTTTTAGAAAAGATCCGAACAGGAATCATACTAATTAGATGGCATTCACATAGATCCATGTTCAGCTGTATTATGACAAAGAAACAGGTTGTAAGCAGGTAAATAACTTATTATGGTTTTCATCGCTTCTGTGATACGGATTAGGTTCAATTAATCTCAAAATATATGGACACCACATCAGAGATTGTGATGCCTCCTATCTATTCTCAAAGCTTATTTGGCTTTCCCCAAGTCACCCCCGAGTTGACCTCGACCCGTAGTGTCTGATTAAGCTGTAAATACATCTCGATATTCATCTCGTTCTCGGTCTTGCCTCTTGATTGATAAGTATAGCATAATAGACTTCAGAAGGCTTAAATAATAATTATTAAATTTTTTTTATTTTTTATTTTTAAAAGATTTCCATAGCCGTAAACAGTAGACTACTGCAAGTCCCGAATCTGGATCACTGCAGTTTCTTGACACCACCCATCTTCTCGGGAAACAGAACACTAACGGGCTCGTGTATGACTGGGTAATCGCTTTTCTGCCTATCATTTGGAAAGATATATATGAAGACATGCACAACTCTTAATGAGTTTCCACTTAAAATCGAGGAGAGTTAGTTAGTATCACTTCTACTTTTACGCACCATAAAAAGCTACCATAACATACAATGACTGTTCTACAGTCTTTTAGGCCTAATAACTTCACTAGTTAAGCACACAGAAATAGTTTGTGTATCACTTTCCAAGGTTGGATCAAATTTCAAATAAACATTGTATAGACACTTCTTACGAAGTGGTAGACTTGAAAAATTATTTCATCTCCCTTTTTAAAAAATTTTAAGTTCTATCACCCCCGTTCAAGTCAAAGTCATCAGGTAAAACGGCTATCCTGAGGATCCAATGGATCAGCTGGACCGACCACATACGAGTATGTGTCCTTCTAACAAAGTATGAACGACTAATTTTCAGCGAAAGAATAAAAACACATCATAAAACCGCCCCGGTCACTTTCAGTCATCTAGTTAATGGCTATCCTCATACTCTACAGGTAGAAATGAGGACCAAAGATATCTGAAGATATGTCCTTCAAACTGAAGCAAACGACATAATTCTAAGCGATAGTGACGTTTTTTTTTAAATAAAAACGAGAAACACGGTTACTCGGGATTGATCATCCCATTAAGCTCAACAAGGTTTTGAAAACGAGTTCTGTCAAACGCTTTAGTAAACAAATCAACGAAATTATCTAACGAATCAACCTTTTCGAGTGCTATCAATTTATTCTCAGCACAATTCCGTATAAAATGATGACGAATGTCAATGTGTTTAGTTTTGCTATGCTTTACGGGATTGTTAGTTACTGAGATAGCAGCAGTGTTATCTATGCAAATAGGAGTATGAGAGAACTTCAGACCGTAATCGCGCAATTGCTGTTGTATCCAAAGAACCTGAGAGCATCAGTTCGATGCTGCCATGTACTCTGCTTCACATGTAGAAATGGCGACTGAGGTCTGCTTCTTGCACTGCCATGACACTAATCTGCCTCCAAGAAACAGGCAACCCCCTGTTGTTGACTTCCGATTCTGATTGCATCCACCATAGTCAGAATCCGTGTAAGCGACCAGCTCCAAGTCTCCCCCCTTTCGTGTACCACAACCCAAGATTAGGCTTGCCCTTGAGATACCGGAATATCCTCTTCACACCCTTCATGTGAGATTCCTTTGGGTTTGCCTGAAAGCGAGCACAAAGACAAACTGCAAACATAATATCAGGTCTAGATGCAGTTAAATACATTAAAGAACCTATGATTGCCCGATATTGGGTGGGGTCCACGTCTGCATCACTGTCTGAATCAGCACCCAGTTTGTGGTTGACGCAAACTGGAGTATCAAATGGAGTGCTGTCCTCCATCTTGAAGCGTTTGAGAACATCTTGGACATATTTAGTCTGATGAATGAACATCCCATCTTTCTTCTGATCAACCTGCAATCCTAAAAAGAAAGTTAGTTCACCATAGCACTCATTTCAAACCTCTTTTTCATGACGGCTTCAAATTCCTGACACATGGCGACTTTTGATGCAGCAAAGATGATGTCGTCCACGTAGACTTGAACCAGAAGAAAGTCTCCTCCTTTTCTCTTAACGAACAGTATGCTATCGATCTTTCCCCTTTCAAACCCATTCTCAAGCAAGTAATCGGATAGAGTTGCATACCAGGCACGAGGGGCCTGATGTAGCCCATATAGCGCTTTACTTAGCTTGTACACGTGATCATGAAAGTTTGGGTCAGGAAAACCCGGAGGTTGTTCAACGTACACAACCTCATCGACTTTACCGCTAAGAAACGCACTTTTCACGTCTAATTGGAACACCTTCATCTCCTTGTGTGCAGCAAATGCCAAAAACAAACGAATCGCTTCCAATCTTGCCACAGGAGCAAACACTTCATTGTAGTCGATCCTTTCTTGCTGATTAAAACCTTTTACAACCAGCCTTGCCTTGTTCCTGATAATTATCCCTTTTTCATCTCTCTTGCATTGGAAAACCCATTTTGTGCCAATCGCATGCACATTCTTCGATTTTGCAACCAATTTCAAAACCTCCATCTTCTCGAACTGGGCTAACTCTTCTTGCATGGCTTCGACCCACGAGCTGTCCTTTAGAGCCATTTGATAGTTCTTTGGTTCAATCTGGCTAATGAAGTAGGTGTACAGGCACTCGTTAATGATACCTGTTTCTTTGATACTTGCGTAAACACAGGTGTCCTCATTCAAGCTTTGTCTTGTTTGTACACCATCAGACAGATCACCTATCACGTTCTCCAAAGGGTGATATTTATGAACTCCAGTAGTCGGAACCGAACTGACTT